>NW_028320176.1:0-46176 GCF_062004578.1 Staurois parvus
ATAGTATAAGATACCAGAACTCCCACAGCGATATATAGATTAATGCATTTGTTCTCAACCATCTGGCCATGGCCTGCAGCTGAGCCACATCCTCCCTCTACTTAGGCCTCCAGCCTGATGCAGATCCACGAACCTACTATAGTGCCTTACAGCTCCCATAGAGCCCGCAACATCCTATAATTGCCCCTTAAACCCCCACAGTGCCCCCAAAAAACCTGAAACCCTGCACCAGTGTGCCCCCCAAACTCCCACAGTGCCACCCAGTCTCTCACTGTGCCTCCAAGCTTGTTGCAGAACCTCTAACCCCCATATTGCCCCAAGCTCAAACAGTATCTCACCATGCCTGTTGGCCCCTGCAGGGCCCTTGCAAAGCCCCCAGACCCCTCCAGAAATCTCACTCCTACAGGGCCACCAATTCTATTGTAGAATACCACAACCCCCTCAAGAACACCTACACACCTTCCAACACTGACACCCAGACCATTCCGAGTCTGTCAGTATTTCAAGACATATTTTGGTTGCCATTGCAGAGCCAACAGGATGACAGTCACATTCAACATGAAAGTGACACAGGTGAATATCACACCTGGTGTACTGAACCATACAATATGGGAGCCATAAGTAACAGAGAATAATTAGTAAAGACATAACGTGCTCAAGGTACACATCAGATGAGGCATACAAATAAATTGTCGAGATTCATGAGACACGATTCAAACCAGTTATGAGATCAAAAGTTACATAGATTGTACCCGTCATGGGCAGACTGATGCCCAGCCACCATCAACTGAACTCAAACAAGAACGCGGGGTACAAAGAGAAAGCAGAGTAAAAAGATAGAAAAAGGTTAAAGAAAAGAAAGCGTTGTATGAATATAAATTTTATTTTTACTTTTGGGGCTTGGAAAGTTTTGATAGAATTTGTTGGGCCCTGGTCTCAGTAACTTTGAGAACCCCTGGATTAGAGTATTCATTAGACTTGTAGTTATGTAGATGAAGATTCAGTGGGATGCTGCAGCCATGTCCACCTCCACGATGTCATAGTTTGTGTGTTTGGGGAAAAGGGAAGGATACGGGTAAAGTGGGGCAAAGAAGGGAGGTTAGAGGGGGGGTTAACCACTTCCTGACCCCCCTATAGCAGAACCACTACTATAGGCAGCACAAAATCACACACACACACACACACACACACACACACACACACACACATACATACATATACACACACACACACACACACACACACATATACACACACAACACACACACACACACACACACACACACATGCGGTTTTGCATTCCTGGGTAGGGGGCGTGCATACGCCGCCATTGGCAGGTAAAGCTGTCGATCACCGGGTCCCGGCTTGAGATTCTGCGCCGGCACCCAGCAATCGCCGGGGAACACTGACAGCAGGGAAGAGAAGAGGTCTACATGTAAACAACACAGATTTCTTCCCTGTCAGCACCAACATGCTGCTTTGTATTGCATTGCATAGCAGAACAATACAAAGCAGCATGCTTACATAGTAAAACACACCCAGCACACAGTTAACCCTTTGATCGTCCCAGATGTTAACCCCCTTCCTGCCCAGTGTCATTAGTACAGTGTCAATGCTTTTCATTAGCACTGATCACCGTATTGGTGTCACTGGGGATATCAGTGGCAGTTAGTCAGTTCTCCCCCAGTGTCAGAATGCCCGCCGCAGTCCCACTATAAGTAACTGATCGCTGCCATTACTAGTATTAAAAAAAAAAAAAAAAAAAAAAAGTTCCAGTATGTATACCGCCATTTGTAGATGCTACAACTTAAACCAATTAATTTACACATATTGGGATTTTTTTTTTAGCAAAGTCAAGGAGCAAAATACATTTTGGTCTAAATTTGATTTTTTAAATTTTTTTACTGGATATGTTTTGTAGTAAAAAGTCTAAAATATTTTTTTTTTTTTTCAAAATTGTCGGTCTTTTTTTGTTTACAGCGCAAAAAATAAAAACCGCACAGGTGATCAAATACCACCGAAAGAAAGTTCTATTTGTGGAGTAAAAAAAATGACATAAATTTCATTTATGTACAGTGTTGTATGACAGCGCAATTGTCAGTTAAAGTAACGTAACTCTGTAGCACAAAAAATGGCCTGATCAGGAAGGGGGGTAAATCCTCTGGAGGGCAAGTGGTTAAAGTACCCAGCTGGGGATGGGGGGGGGGGGTGGACAGAAGTGCGAACAGTTTTTTATCAGGGAAGGTGTGGAAGGTTCTAGCAGGGGTGAATGAGTTAGCAGAGGGGGGATAAATCAGGGGTGGTGTAGGCAAAGGGTTTGGGGAAGAGGGGGTAGGAGGTGGGATTGGATGGGATGTGTGGAGGGCAGACAGGAGATTGGTGGTTGGGGGAATTTAGGAGGGCCAAATGTGGTATTCAGACCTCTTAGGGTGACAGCTGTGTTGCCTGTTGGAAGGGGTCAACCCTGGTAGGAGCGATATCATCATGCGTACTTTATATGGAATGGTTATAGCTGCCAAAGGATTTCTATTTCTGCCCACCTAGTCCTGAGATTTACACAGCTCCGCCACACAGCACAGCCAGTCTGGTAGGAAAGGAGACCTGATTTTGTTTTGTTGCAGTTGCAACACTTAAAGGGTCTTGTTTCTTCCCCAGCCTGTGACTGGACAGTGAAGCAGAAGACTGATTTAGATGTTGAAAAGGACAAACGTTGCTGAAATGTGGGAATTCCTTTAAAATAATAATAAATCATTTTGCCAGCTCAATGTGCCGGATTTTCAGTGCAGCAGTTCCTGTCTGGCCCTTGCCAATGTTCCCAATGGTGTTCTAGTGAGAGCAGAAAGCTGCAGCAGGACGTACATCTGGGTAGAGTGTATGGAGTGCTGTCTTTACCAACAGGCGGAGGGAGCGACAGGCCGACGGCAGGGAACGACAACGGCCGACGACAGGGAACGACAAACCGACGACAGAGACAGACAAGCCGACAACAGGGACCGACAAGCCGACGACAGGGACCGACAAGCCGACGACAGGGACCGACAAGCCGACGACAGGGACCGACAAGCCGACGACAGGGACCGACGGGCGACGACAAGCCGATGACAGGGAACGTCAAGCCGACGATGACGGGCGACTACAGGGAAAGACAAGCCGACGATGACGGGCGACGACAGGGAACGACAACGGCCGACGGCAGGGAACGACAACGGCCGACGGCAGGGAACGACAACGGCCGACGGCAGGGAACGACAACGGCCGACGACAGGGGCCGACAAACCGACGACAGAGACAGACAAGCCGACGACAGGGACCGACAAGCCGACGACAGGGACCGACAAGCCGACGACAGGGACCGACAAGCCGACGACAGGGACCGACAAGCCGACGACAAGCCGATGACAGGGAACGTCAAGCCGACGATGACGGGCGACGACAGGGAAAGACAAGCCGACGATGACGGGCGACGACAGGGAAAGACAAGCCGACGGCAGGGAACGACAACGGCCGACGACAGGGACCGACAAGCCGACGACAGGGACCGACGGGCGACGACAAGCTGATGACAGGGAACGTCAAGCCGACGATGACGGGCGACTACAGGGAAAGACAAGCCGACGATGACGGGCGACGACAGGGAAAGACAAGCCGACGGCAGGGAACGACAACGGCCGACGGCAGGGAACGACAACGGCCGACGGCAGGGAACGACAACGGCCGACGGCAGGGGCCGACAAACCGAAGACAGAGACAGACAAGCCGACGACAGAGACAGACAAGCCGACGACAGGGACCGACGACAGGGACCGACGACAGGGACCGACAAGCCGACGACAGGGACCGACAAGCCGACGACAGGGACCGACGGGCGACGACAGGGACCGACGGGCGACGACAAGCCGATGACAGGGAACGTCAAGCCGACGATGACGGGCGACGACAGGGAAAGACAAGCCGACGATGACGGGCGACGACAGGGAAAGACAAGCCGACGGCAGGGAACGACAACGGCCGACGGCAGGGAACGACAACGGCCGACGGCAGGGAACGACAACGGCCGACGGCAGGGAACGACAACGGCCGACGGCAGGGGCCGACAAACCGACGACAGGGACCGACAAGCCGACGACAGGGACCGACAAGCCGACGACAGGGACCGACAAGCCGACGACAGGGACCGACAAGCCGACGACAGGGACCGACAAGCCGACGACAGGGACCGACAAGCCGACGACAGGGACCGACAAGCCGACGACAGGGACCGACAAGCCGACGACAAGCCAATGACAGGGAACGTCAAGCCGACGATGACGGGCGACGTCAGGGAACGACAACGGCCGACGTCAGGGAACGACAACGGCCGACGTCAGGGAACGACAACGGCCGACGTCAGGGAACGACAACGGCCGACGTCAGGGAACGACAACGGCAGACGTCAGGGGAACGACTGTCGCCGATGACGGCCGACGACAGGGAACGACTGTCGCCGATGACGGCCGACGACAGGGAACGACTGTCGACAATGACAGGGAACGACAAGCCGACGACAGGGAACGACAAGGCGACGACAAGCCGACGGCAGGGAGCGACAAGCCGACGGCAGGGAACGACTGTCGCCGATGACGGCCGACGACAGGGAACGACTGTCGCCGATGACGGTCGACGACAGGGAACGACTGTCGACGATGACGGCCGACGACAGGGAACGACTGCCGACGCCGACGGCAGGGAACGACTGCCGACGATGACGGCCGACGGCAGGGAACGACTGCCGACGATGACGGCCGACGACAGGGAACGACTGCCGACGATGACGGCCGACGACAGGGAACGACAAGCCGCCGACAGGGGCCGACGACAGGAACCGACAAACCGATGACAGAGACCGACAAGCCGATGACAGGGACCGACTGCCGACGATGACGGCCGACGACAGGGAACGACTGCCGCCGATGACGGCCGACGACAGGGAACGACAAGCCGACGATGACGGGCGACGACAGGGAACGACAAGCCGACGATGACGGGCGACGACAGGGAACGACAAGCCGACGATGACGGGCGACGACAGGGAACGACAAGCCGACGATGACGGGCGACGACAGGGAACGACAAGCCGACGATGACGGGCGATGACAGGGAACGACAAGCCGACGATGACGGGCGACGACAGGGAACGACAAGCCGACGATGACGGGCGACGACAAGTCGGGAACGACAAGCCGGCGACGACAGGGAACGACAAGCCGGCGACGACAGGGAACGACAAGCCGGCGACGACAGGGAACGACAAGCCGGCGACGACAGGGAACGACAAGCCGGCGACGACAGGGAACGACAAGCCGGCGACGACAGGGAACGACAAGCCGGCGACGACAGGGAACGACAAGCCGGCGACGACAGGGAACGACAAGCCGGCGACGACAGGGAACGACAAGCCGGCGACGACGGGCGACGACAGGGAACGACAAGCCGACGACGACGGGCGACGACAGGGAACGACAAGCCGACGACGACGACAGCCGACGATGACGGCCGACGACAGGGAACGACTGCCGACGTCAGGGAACGACTGTCGCCGATGACGGCCGACGACAGGGAACGACTGCCGACGTCAGGGAACGACAAGCCGACGACGACGGGCGACGACAGGGAACGACAAGCTGACGACGACGGACGACGACAGGGAACGACAAGCTGACGACAACGGGCGACGACAGGGAACGACAAGCCGACGACGGGCGACGACAGGGAACGACAAGCCGACGACGGGCGACGACAGGGAACGACAAGCCGACGACGACGACAGCCGACGATGACGGCCGACGACAGGGAACGACTGCCGACGACAGGGAACGACTGTCGCCGACGATGGCCGACAACAGGGAACGACTGTCGCCGACGACGGCCGACAACAGGGAACGACTGTCGCCGACGACGGCCGACGACAGGGAACGGCGGCCGACGACGGCCGACGACAGGGAACGGCGGCCGACGACAGGGAACGACTGTCGCCGACGACGGCCGACGACAGGGAACGACTGTCGACGACGACAGGGAACGACTGTCGACGACGACGGCCGACGACAGGGAACGACTGTCGACGACGACGGCCGACGACAGGGAACGACTGCCGACGACGACGGCCGACGACAGGGAACGACTGCCGACGACAGGGAACGACTGCCGACAATGACAGGGAACGACAAGCCGACGACAGGCGACGACAAGGCGACGACAGGGAACGACAAGGCGACGACAGGGAACGACAAGCCGACGACAGGGAACGACAAGCCGACGACAGGGAACGACAAGCCGACGACAGGGAACGACAAGCCGACGACAGGGAACGACAAGCCGACGACAGGGAACGACAAGCCGACGACAGGGAACGACAAGCCGACGACAGGGAACGACAAGCCGACGACAAGCCGCCAATGACGGCCGACGACAGGGAACGTCTGCCGCCGATGACGGCCGACGACAGGGAACGTCTGCCGCCGATGACGGCCGACGACAGGGAACGTCTGCCGCCGATGACGGCCGACGACAGGGAAAGACTGCCGCCGATGACGGCCGACGACAGGGAACGACTGCCGCCGATGACGGCCGACGACAGGGAACGACAAGGCGACGGCAGGGAACGACAAGGCGACGGCAGGGAACGACTGTCGCCGATGACGGCCGACGACAGGGAACGACTGCCGCCGATGACGGCCGACGACAGGGAACGACTGCCGCCGATGACGGCCGACGACAGGGAACGACTGCCGCCGATGACGGGCGACGACAGGGAACGACAAGCCGACGACGGGCGACGACAGGGAACGACAAGCCGACGATAGGGAACGACAAGCGGGCGACGACAGGGAACGACAAGCCGCCGCCGACGGGCGACGACAGGGAACGACAAGCCGCCGATGACGGCCGACGACAGGGAACGACTGCCGCCGATGACGGCCGACGACAGGGAACGACTGCCGCCGATGACGGCCGACGACAGGGAACGACTGCCGCCGATGACGGCCGACGACAGGGAACGACAAGGCGACGGCAGGGAACGACAAGGCGACGACAGGGAACGACAAGGCGACGGCAGGGAACGACAAGGCGACGGCAGGGAACGACTGTCGCCGATGACGGCCGACGACAGGGAACGACTGCCGCCGATGACGGCCGACGACAGGGAACGACTGCCGCCGATAACGGGCGACGACAGGGAACGACAAGCCGACGATAGGGAACGACAAGCCGCCGCCGACGGGCGACGACAGGGAACGACAAGCCGCCGGCGACGACAGGGAACGACAAGCCGCCGCCGACGGGCGACGACAGGGAACGACAAGCCGGCGACGACAGGGAACGACAAGCCGACGATAGGGAACGACAAGCCGACGACAGGGAATGACGGCTTACAATAGGGAACGACAAGCCGACGATAGGGAACGACAAGCCGCCGATGACGGCCGACGACAGGGAACGACAAGCCGCCGATGACGGCCGACGACAGGGAACGACAAGCCGCCGATGACGGCCGACGACAGGGAACGACAAGCCGCCGATGACGGCCGACGACAGGGAACGACAAGCCGCCGATGACGGCCGACGACAGGGAACGACAAGCCGCCGATGACGGCCGACGACAGGGAACGACTGCCGCCGATGACGGCCGACGACAGGGAACGACTGCCGCCGATGACGGCCGACGACAGGGAACGACTGTCGACGATGACGGCCGACGACAGGGAACGACAAGGCGACGACAGGGAACGACAAGCCGACGACAGGGAACGACAAGCCGCCGATGACGGCCGACGACAGGGAACGACAAGCCGACGACAGGGAACGACAAGCCGACGACAGGGAACGACAAGCCGACGACAGGGAACGACAAGCCGACGACAGGGAACGACAAGCCGCCGATGACGGCCGACGACAGGGAACGACAAGCCGCCGATGACGGCCGACGACAGGGAACGACAAGCCGCCGATGACGGCCGACGACAGGGAACGACAAGCCGCCGATGACGGCCGACGACAGGGAACGACAAGCCGCCGATGACGGCCGACGACAGGGAACGACAAGCCGCCGATGACGGCCGACGACAGGGAACGACAAGCCGCCGATGACGGCCGACGACAGGGAACGACAAGGCGACGGCAGGGAACGACAAGGCGCCGGCAGGGAACGACTGCCGCCGATGACGGCCGACGACAGGGAACGACAAGGCGACGGCAGGGAACGACAAGGCGCCGGCAGGGAACGACTGCCGCCGATGACGGCCGACGACAGGGAACGACTGCCGCCGATGACGGCCGACGACAGGGAACGACTGCCGACGTCAGGGAACGACAAGCCGACGACGACGGGCGACGACAGGGAACGACAAGCTGACGACGACGGGCGACGACAGGGAACGACAAGCTGACGACGACGGGCGACGACAGGGAACGACAAGCCGACGACGGGCGACGACAGGGAACGACAAGCCGACGACGGGCGACGACAGGGAACGACAAGCCGACGACGACGACAGCCGACGATGACGGCCGACGACAGGGAACGACTGCCGACGACAGGGAACGACTGTCGCCGACGACGGCCGACAACAGGGAACGACTGTCGCCGACGACGGCCGACGACAGGGAACGACTGTCGCCGACGACGGCCGACGACAGGGAACGGCGGCCGACGACGGCCGACGACAGGGAACGGCGGCCGACGACAGGGAACGACTGTCGCCGACGACGGCCGACGACAGGGAACGACTGTCGCCGACGACGGCCGACGACAGGGAACGACTGTCGACGACGACAGGGAACGACTGTCGACGACGACGGCCGACGACAGGGAACGACTGTCGACGACGACGGCCGACGACAGGGAACGACTGCCGACGACGACGGCCGACGACAGGGAACGACTGCCGACGACAGGGAACGACTGCCGACGACAGGGAACGACTGCCGACAATGACAGGGAACGACAAGCCGACGACAGGCGACGACAAGGCGACGACAGGGAACGACAAGGCGACGACAGGGAACGACAAGCCGACGACAGGGAACGACAAGCCGACGACAGGGAACGACAAGCCGACGACAGGGAACGACAAGCCGACGACAGGGAACGACAAGCCGACGACAGGGAACGACAAGCCGACGACAGGGAACGACAAGCCGACGACAAGCCGCCAATGACGGCCGACGACAGGGAACGTCTGCCGCCGATGACGGCCGACGACAGGGAACGTCTGCCGCCGATGACGGCCGACGACAGGGAACGTCTGCCGCCGATGACGGCCGACGACAGGGAAAGACTGCCGCCGATGACGGCCGACGACAGGGAACGACTGCCGCCGATGACGGCCGACGACAGGGAACGACAAGGCGACGGCAGGGAACGACAAGGCGACGGCAGGGAACGACTGTCGCCGATGACGGCCGACGACAGGGAACGACTGCCGCCGATGACGGCCGACGACAGGGAACGACTGCCGCCGATGACGGCCGACGACAGGGAACGACTGCCGCCGATGACGGCCGACGACAGGGAACGACAAGCCGACGACGGGCGACGACAGGGAACGACAAGCCGACGATAGGGAACGACAAGCGGGCGACGACAGGGAACGACAAGCCGCCGCCGACGGGCGACGACAGGGAACGACAAGCCGCCGATGACGGCCGACGACAGGGAACGACTGCCGCCGATGACGGCCGACGACAGGGAACGACTGCCGCCGATGACGGCCGACGACAGGGAACGACTGCCGCCGATGACGGCCGACGACAGGGAACGACAAGGCGACGGCAGGGAACGACAAGGCGACGACAGGGAACGACAAGGCGACGGCAGGGAACGACAAGGCGACGGCAGGGAACGACAAGGCGACGGCAGGGAACGACTGTCGCCGATGACGGCCGACGACAGGGAACGACTGCCGCCGATGACGGCCGACGACAGGGAACGACTGCCGCCGATGACGGGCGACGACAGGAACGACAAGCCGACGATAGGGAACGACAAGCCGCCGCCGACGGGCGACGACAGGGAACGACAAGCCGCCGGCGACGACAGGGAACGACAAGCCGCCGCCGACGGGCGACGACAGGGAACGACAAGCCGGCGACGACAGGGAACGACAAGCCGACGATAGGGAACGACAAGCCGACGACAGGGAATGACGGCTTACAATAGGGAACGACAAGCCGACGATAGGGAACGACAAGCCGCCGATGACGGCCGACGACAGGGAACGACAAGCCGCCGATGACGGCCGACGACAGGGAACGACAAGCCGCCGATGACGGCCGACGACAGGGAACGACAAGCCGCCGATGACGGCCGACGACAGGGAACGACAAGCCGCCGATGACGGCCGACGACAGGGAACGACAAGCCGCCGATGACGGCCGACGACAGGGAACGACTGCCGCCGATGACGGCCGACGACAGGGAACGACTGCCGCCGATGACGGCCGACGACAGGGAACGACTGTCGACGATGACGGCCGACGACAGGGAACGACAAGGCGACGACAGGGAACGACAAGCCGACGACAGGGAACGACAAGCCGCCGATGACGGCCGACGACAGGGAACGACAAGCCGACGACAGGGAACGACAAGCCGACGACAGGGAACGACAAGCCGACGACAGGGAACGACAAGCCGACGACAGGGAACGACAAGCCGCCGATGACGGCCGACGACAGGGAACGACAAGCCGCCGATGACGGCCGACGACAGGGAACGACAAGCCGCCGATGACGGCTGACGACAGGGAACGACAAGCCGCCGATGACGGCCGACGACAGGGAACGACAAGCCGCCGATGACGGCCGACGACAGGGAACGACAAGCCGCCGATGACGGCCGACGACAGGGAACGACAAGCCGCCGATGACGGCCGACGACAGGGAACGACAAGCCGCCGATGACGGCCGACGACAGGGAACGACAAGGCGACGGCAGGGAACGACAAGGCGCCGGCAGGGAACGACTGCCGCCGATGACGGCCGACGACAGGGAACGACTGCCGCCGATGACGGCCGACGACAGGGAACGACTGCCGCCGATGACGGCCGACGACAGGGAACGACTGCCGCCGATGACGGCCGACGACAGGGAACGACTGCCGCCGATGACGGCCGACGACAGGGAACGACTGCCGCCGATGACGGCCGACGACAGGGAACGACAAGCCGACGATGACGGGCGACGACAAGCCGACGATAGGGAACGACAAGCCGACGACGACGGGCGACGACAAGCCGACGACAACGGGCGACGACAGGGAACGACAAGCCGACGACGACGGGCGACGACAGGGAACGACAAGCCGACGACGACGGGCGACGACAGGGAACGACAAGCCGACGATAGGGAACGACAAACCGACGACAGGGAACGACAAGCCGACGACAGGGAACGACGGCTTACAATAGGGAACGACAAGCCGACGACAGGGAACGACAAGCCGCCGATGACGGCCGACGACAGGGAACGACAAGCCGCCGATGACGGCCGACGACAGGGAACGACAAGCCGCCGACAGGGAACAACAAGCGACGACAAGCAGACGACAGGGAACGACTGTCGCCGATGACGTCCGGCGACAGGGAACGACTGTCGCCGATGACGGCCGACGACAGGGAACGACTGTCGCCGATGACGGCCGACGACAGGGAACGACTGTCGCCGATGACGGCCGACGACAGGGAACGACTGTCGCCGATGACGGCCGACGACAGGGAACGACTGTCGACGATGACAGGGAACGACAAGCCGACGACAAGCCGACGGCAGGGAGCGACAAGCCGACGGCAGGGAACGACTGTCGCCGATGACGGCCGACGGCAGGGAACGACTGTCGCCGATGACGGCCGACGGCAGGGAACGACTGTCGCCGATGACGGCCGACGGCAGGGAACGACTGTCGCCGATGACGGCCGACGGCAGGGAACGACTGTCGCCGATGACGGCCGACGACAGGGAACGACTGCCGCCGATGACGGCCGACGACAGGGAACGACTGCCGCCGATGACGGCCGACGACAGGGAACGACTGCCGCCGATGACGGCCGACGACAGGGAACGACTGTCGCCGATGACGGCCGACGACAGGGAACGACTGCCGACGATGACGGCCGACGACAGGGAACGACTGCCGACGATGACAGCCGACGGCAGGGAACGACAAGCCGACGGCAGGGAACGACAAGCCGACGGCAGGGAACGACAAGCCGACGGCAGGGAACGACAAGCCGACGGCAGGGAACGACAAGCCGACGGCAGGGAACGACAAGCCGACGGCAGGGAACGACTGCCGCCGATGACGGCCGGGAACGACTGCCGCCGATGACGGCCGACGACAAGCCGACAACGACGGGCGACGACAGGGAATGACAAGCCGACGACGACGGGCGACGACAAGGAACGACAAGCCGACGACGACAGGGAATGACGGCTTACAATAGGGAAAGACAAGCCGACGACAGGGAAAGACAAGCCGACGACAGGGAAAGACAAGCCGACGACAGGGAAAGACAAGCCGACGACAGGGAATGACTGCTGATACAAGAGGCGGTGCCAGTTTATGATGATTTCAGCTTTTCCTCACCTCTCCGGTCAGCAGGTAGATGATTTCCAGGGTGAGATTTAGGATTTTCTCCGTCATCGCCCCCATGTCCGGTCCCTCATGGATGATGCTGTGTGAAGACACAAGATGATCCCACCTTCAGAGCCGCCACTCTGGAAGGGAAGTGAGGGTTCCCAGCATAATCTGTGTGTAAAACATAAAAACAGACAAAATCAGCATTCCCACTGGATATGTGGAAACCGATTTCCTCCCAAACCTTCCTTGATGTGATCAGATCTTCAGTTCCCAAAAAGGGAAAAGTTAGGAATAGAGAGCATGAGCTTTACTGATTGGAGTGCCCTAGCTCACACTCAGCAGGCGATGTTCAGGACCTCTGAAGAGTGACTTCTGCTTCCACACAGAGCAAGACAACATGACAACGCTGAGAGACGTGCCGTGGGTCACAAAGCTGACACCTGTAGTGTGGGTGACAATGTTGAGAGCCGTGCCGTGGGTCACAAAGCTGACACCTGTAGTGTGGGTGACAATGTTGAGAGCCGTGCCGTGGGTCACAAAGCTGACACCTGTAGTGTGGGTGACAATGTTGAGAGACATACCGTGGGTCACAAAGCTGACACCTGTAGTGTGGGTGACAACTCTGAGAAACGTCCTGTGGGTGACAATGCAGAGAAATGTACCGTGACAATGCTGACAACTGTCTTGTTGGTGACAGTTCTGAGACCTGTACTGTGGGTGACAACGCTGAGGGCCATACTGTGGGTGACAACATTCAGATCTGTGCTATAGGTGACAACGCTGAGAGCCGTACTGTGGGTGACAACGCTGAGAGCTATACTGTGGGTGACAACATTCAGATCTGTGCTATAGGTGACAACGCTGAGAGCCGTACTGTGGGTGACAACATTCAGATCTGTGCTATAGGTGACAACGCTGAGTGCTGTACTGTGGGTGACAACATTCAGATCTCTGCTATAGGTGACAACGCTGAGAGCCATACTGTGGGTGACAACGCTGAGAGCCGTACTGTGGGTGACAACATTCAGATCTGTGCTATAGGTGACAACGCTGAGAGCCATACCGTGGGTGACAACATTCAGATCTGTGCTATAGGTGACAACGCTGAGAGCCGTACTCTGGGTGACAACGCTGAGAGCTATACTGTGGGTGACAACATTCAGATCTGTGCTATAGGTGACAACGCTGAGAGCCGTACTGTGGGTGACAACATTCAGATCTGTGCTATAGGTGACAACGCTGAGTGCTGTACTGTGGGTGACAACATTCAGATCTCTGCTATAGGTGACAACGCTGAGAGCCATACTGTGGGTGACAACGCTGAGAGCCGTACTGTGGGTGACAACATTCAGATCTCTGCTATAGGTGACAACGCTGAGAGCCGTACTGCGGGTGACAACATTCAGATCTCTGCTATAGGTGATAAGCGCGGAGAGCCGCACTGTGGGTGACAACGCGGAGAGCCGCACTGTGGGTGACAACGCGGAGAGCCGCACTGTGGGTGACAACGCGGAGAGCCGCACTGTGGGTGACAACGCGGAGAGCCGCACTGTGGGTGACAACGCGGAGAGCCGCACTGTGGGTGACAACGCGGAGAGCCGCACTGTGGGTGACAACGCGGAGAGCCGCACTGTGGGTGACAACGCTGAGAATCATACTTTTTAGCAAATAATGTATATAGAGAACTCAGGTCCCTCCAATGTAGATACAAACCCTAACCGGATGGCCATCAGTCTGCCCTGTGCACTGCATGTCATACACAATTATCTTTTTTTCTTAAAAACACCTTTTCTTTCTTGCCTCCGGGTGTTGCTGATCTCCTGCGGCCTCCATCTCACACTTCCTGTCTACATGCGCTCACTCCAGCCTCAGCCGCACATCGTTTCTCTGGATGGGTTTACTGAGTGACAACAGTGGGCCAGGCCTGTACAATGTGTGTCAGTGCAGCTCCTTGTATTCTTCTCCAAGGGTGGACAACACTGGGTGACAACATAGTGGCACAATCAAGGAAGATCTACAGACCGTTGTCACCCTCTAACAGGAAGTACCTATACAAGGACCCTCATGGCAGGATCACCAGGCATTATTTTGGTTAAAGCGAAAGATTTTAAAAGATTGAAAACAACTTTTGAAATGACATGACCATGTCAAAGCTTATGCGAGACTGGGGTTCCTCTTTACGTTTGCACCCATGGGCTTGAATGAAGGGTATACGGGAGTGCCTGTGGGCTTAGGAGGAATGGGGAGCCTAAACTGTGACCCCTAAAATTCTGCAAACGGCCCCACATAATAGTATATGGAGCTCTACCGAGGGAGGTAAATACGCAGCCCTGAGGTGGGGGAGTAGCAAAGACTTGGAGCCTCTGTCTCTATTTCTGTGTCCCTTCCCATTTCTTATAAAGGTGTCACAGGGGCAGGAAGTGAGGGGAATTCTTCCCAATGGGGTCACATCTACAATACCTCTCAATATTTTCATTCTTCCATCCAAAACTGAAAGCTATTTTGGGGGTGAAGCTTTCCTATGACTCCAGTGCTGCTACAGGTCACTAATAATCCTAATTTCCATTAATAATCCCCCCTGGGGGGCCTGTCCTGCAGACACACACCTCCTGTATACAGTATGCCGACTATTCCCCTATATTCTGTACGCAGCATACAGGAAAGCTTCTGCTTGTACAGTGTGGCCCCCAACCTATACTCTCTGTAGCCCCCAGCACCACAGCTACCTGCCTGCCTCTTCCCAGCTCACACTCACCTGCACAGAAAGGCTGGCTCAGGCTGCAAACACAGGCTCAACCGCTAGAGCGCGATCCTCCTCCAGGCTCCGGTGTCTTCACTGTGGCCGCCGCCATCTTGTGTGAGTCCTGCCATAGACTCTAATGGGAGAGGTGGTGGGGCACCCTTTCACTGCCACACTGCTGGCTTTAGAGGGTGTTCAGCTGGAAGAGTGAGACTGACAGCAGGTGCTGATTATTTGCATGTTTATAAGGGATCCAAACTTAAAAGTATAACCCTATACAAAATATTTATATATAAACAATCCTTCATATTTCATGGCTCATGTAATTGTGTCACTCTTATATTTGAAAAACAATAAAAAGAATGAACAAGAAAAATAAAAATGTAAATAAATACGCCAATCCAGCAGTTTTATGTTATTTGTATGTAAGAGTCCTTATGATTGCTCCATTTTAATTAATTAATCAATTAACCCCTTGCCCTCCAGAGGATTTACCCCCTTCCTGACCAGGTCATTTTTTGCGATACAGCGCTGCATTACTTCAACTGACAATTGCGCTGTCATGTAACGCTGCACCCGAATTAAATTTCAAACCTTTTTTCCCCACAAATAGAGCTTTCTTTCGGAGGTATTTGATCACCTGTGCACTTTTTATTTTTTTGTGAACCAAAAAAGACCGACAACTTTGAAAAAAATAAAACTATAACTACGGTATCAATCAAAAAATATCAATAGTACCCTTTCACACATAGGATCAAACGTTCACCCTTGAAAGTGCAAATCAACAAAAAAACTCCAATATGTAATTAAATAACCCTAAACATATACTAATTTTTTTTTTGTCTGATTATTCGGGTTCACTTTTATTAGTATAGGTCTAGGGTTATTTATTTACATATTGGGGTTTTTTTGTTCATTTTGAAAAAAAACAAACAATATTTATGACTTTTTGCTGTAAAACATTTAAAAAAATTAAAAGAATCTAATTTCTTCATAAATTTAGACCAAAATATATTCTGCTCCAAGTTTTTACTAAAAAAAAATCCCAATACGTGTAAAATAATTGGTTTACGTGAAAGGTATAGTATCTAAAAATGGCGGTATATATACTGTTTTTTTTTAATACTAGTAATGGCGGCGATCAGCGACTTATAGCAGGATTGAGGCAGGCATTCTGACACTGGGGGGGGAACTGACTAACTGCCACTGACATCCCCAGTGACACCAATACAGTGATCGGTGCGCCCCCTACCCGGAAATGCAAATCACGGATATATATGATTTTGTACAGCCCTACCGCCCTGTAGCAGTATTCCTGGTATAGGGCGGAGGGAAAGTGGTTAAATAATCCAGGAGATTGCGTCTTGTGGTTAAAAGTGACTCATACAGGCTGCAATTTGTGATCAATAAAGATACCAGTGATCGCAGAAAACCGATTTATCATTGATTACAATAGCAACCAGCGCAAAAAATGTGCAGCATCCAAAACTGAAAGCTATTTTGGGGGTGAAGCTTTCCTATGACTCAAGTGCTGCTACAGGTCACTAATAATCCTAATTTCTATTAATAATCCCCCCTGGGGGGGCTGCCTGTCCTGCAGACACACACCTCCTGTATACAGTATGCCAAGTATTCCCCTATATTCTGTACGCAGCATCAGTGAAGCCTCATCAACGCACATCAGTGAAGGAAAAAAATTACCTGTTTGCAAAATGTTATACTAGAAACAAAGAAAAACTTTTTTTTTCACATTTTTTGCTCTTTTCTTGTTTATAGCGCAAAAAATAAAACACCCAGCAGCAATTAAATACCACCAAAAGAAAGCTCTATTTGTGTGGATAAAAATGTCATATGGGTACAGTGTTGCATGACCACGCGATTGTCACTTAAAGTGTGACAGCACTGAAAGCTGAAAATTGGCCTCGGCAGGAAGGGGGTATAAGTGCCCGATAGGGAAGTGGTTAATATGTGTTCGGTTATAAAGGGATGAGGTGACAACCCTAATGTCGACTGCGCTTATGCTTATCAAACAAAGTTTTCCGGATACTGTATACTCCGTCATAACCTTTGATACTGTACGTTGACACACGGCAAATAAATTGGCAATTTCAATCACAGAGGTACCAGCTAAGTGGCACCACCAATTGGCCCTCTTTGAAGCTCAGTAAGCTCTGACATGACTCCGTAGTACTAGCAGCGAATGATGAAAGTGGGGCTTCCCACCTGTGAGCTAGGTGACTCCTCACATGGCGTAAGAAAAAAGAATGTTACGTCACTTCCGCTTTCAATGCGAAACATGCCGTCACTTTCACACCTGCAAATCATGTAGTGTTTCCATATTTCTGTCCAACCCCTGTATACAGACACTGGAAGCCACTTGCCATTATTAGGTTATCCATTCTTGGCCATCAGGAAGCCTCTCTACATACAGTGGGGGAAAAAAGTATTTAGTCAGCCGCCAATTGTGCAAGTTCTCCCACTTAAAAAGATGAGAGAGGCCTGTAATTGGCATCATAGGTAGACCTCAACTATGAGAGACAAAATGAGAAAACAAATCCAGACAATCACATTGGCTGATTTGGAAATTATTTATTTGCAAATTATGGTGGAAAATAAGTATTTGGTCAATATGAAAAGTTCATCTCAATACTTTGTTATATATCCTTTGTTGGCAATGACAGAGGTCAAACGTTTCCTGTAAGTCTTCACAAGGTTGGCACACACTGTTGCTGGTATGTTGGCCCATCCTCCATGCAGATCTCCTCTAGAGCAGTGATGTTTTGGGGCTGTCGCTGGGCAACACGGACTTTCAACTCCCTCCAAAGGTTTTCTATGGGGTTGAGATCTGGAGACTGGCTAGGCTACTCCAGGACCTTGAAATGCTTCTTACAAAGCCACTCCTTCGTTGCCCGGGCGGTATGTTTGGGATCATTGTCATGTTGGAAGACCCAGCCACATTTCATCTTCAATGCCCTTGCTGATGGAAGAAGGTTTGCACTCAAAATCTCACGATACATGGCCCCATTCATTCTGTCCTGTACATGGATCAGTCGTCCTCGTCCCTTTGCGGAGAAACAGCCCCAAAGGATGATGTTGCCACCCCCATGCTTCACAGTAGGTATGGTGTTCTTTGGATGCAACTCAGCATTCTCCCTCCTCCAAACACGACGAGTTGTGTTTCTACCAAACAGTTCTATTTTGGTTTCATCTGACCATATGACATTCTCCCAATCCTCTTCTGGATCATCCAAATGCTCTCTAGCAAACGTCAGATGGGCCCGGACATGTACTGGCTTAAGCAGGGGGACACGTCTGGCACTGCAGGATCTGGGTCCCTGGCGGTGTAGTGTGTTACTGATGGTAGCCTTTGTTACGTTGGTCCCAGCTCTCTGCAGGTCATTCACTAGGTCCCCCCGTGTGGACCTGGGATTTTTGCTCACCATTCTTGTGATCATTTTGACCCCATGGGGTGAGATCTTGCGTGGAGCCCCAGATCGAGGGAGATTATCAGTGGTCTTGTATGTCTTCTATTTTCTAATTATTGCTCCCACAGTTGATTTGTTCACATCAAGCTGCTTGCCTATTGCAGATTCAGTCTTCCCAGCCTGGTGCAGGTCTACAATTTTGTTTCTGGTGTCCTTCGACAGCTCTTTGGTCTTCGCCATAGTGGAGTTTGGAGTGTGACTGTTTGAGGTTGTGGACAGTTGTCTTTTATACTGATAACAAGTTCAAACAGGTGCCATTGATACAGGTAATGAGTGCAGGACAGGGGAGCCTCTTAAAGAAGAAGGTACAGGTCTGTGAGAGCCAGAAATCTTGCTTGTTTGTAGGTGACCAAATACTTATTTTCCACCATAATTTGCAAATAAATTCTTTCCAAATCAGCCAATGTGATTGTCTGGATTTTTTTTTTCTCATTTTGTCTCTCATAGTTGAGGTCTACCTATGATGACAATTACTGGCCTCTCTCATCTTTTTAAGTGGGAGAACTTGCACAATTGGTGGCTGACTAAATACTTTTTTGCCCCACTGTAAATATGTAACTCCTATCCAGTCAACACGGACCCCCAAGTAATGAAAGGGTTAATTATATCCAGTTGTTAGGACCTGTTAGTCATGAAAAAGGTGAATAATTTTTTCAATTTCGGCCACTAGGCAGCTGTTAGAAATGGAAAGGGTTAATCCTAATTACCAAGAAGCTGCAAGTCATCAAAGGGTTAACTCTATTCAGAAAGCAGAGAGCTGCCCCATTCCTGTACATTCAGGAATAGCTAAAGTTGATGACTTGTCTCAGGGCAGTGCTGATTGGCTGATGCCTTCAGGAAGTTTCCAGAAGGTTCCAGCGAGTTCCCGTAATCGGTCAGGAACTTTCTCAGAGCTGAGCCACACAGAGAGAGGCCAGAGCTCAGCTCATACAGGAGAACACACCTCTGTTCCTGATACAGCACAGAGAAGACGTATCTTCTGACACAGCAGAGGAGAACCGGCTTCATCTACTGACCCAGAGAAGACATTCTAGCAAGAAGACATCCACCAGCAAGAAGATGGACATTGCAATTGGCATTGATCTGGGCACAACCTATTCCTGCTTTGGAGTATTCTAGCATGGTGAAGTGGAGATCATCACCAATGACCAGGGCAACCGCACCACCCCGAGCTATGTGGCCTTCACCGACACGAAAAGACTTATGCAGCCAAGAACCAGGTAGCCATGAACCCGCAGAACACGGTGTTTGATACCAAGAGATTGATTGGCAGGCAGTTTGATGACCCTGTGGTGCAGTCTGGTATGAAGCACTGGCCATCCCAGGTGATGAGTGACTGTGGGAAGCCCAAAGTGAAGGTAGAGTACAAAGGAGAAGAGAAGACGTTCACATCTGAGGAAATGTCTCCCATGGTCTTGTTGGAGATGAAGGAAACAGCTGAGGTGTATCTGCGTCATTCTGTGAGAAACGCTGTGATCACTGTGCCAGCCTATTGCAATGACTCACAGCGTCAAGCCACTAAAGATGCCGGGGTCATAATTGGTTTAAATGTGCTGAGAATCATGAATGAGCCCACCTTGTATGTATTTAGAAGCTCTGAATCTCTGTCTCCCCCACGCTCCCTCTATGCCCTCCTTCTATCTGATCGTCTACCCCCTCCCGATTACTAGAGCTGAAAGAGCCTGGAGCAAAGTTGGTGCTGATACTTGCAGGGAGGGAGATGAGTTGAGCCGATATTCTGAAAGTCTGTGGAGGCTTACTTTCATACCCTCCACACGCCTCTCCTGTACATACTAACTGCTGTCATACCCTCCACACTCCTCTCCAGTACATACTGCCCACATTCATATGCTCCACACCCCTCTCCTGTACATACTGCCCACTGTCATACCCTCCCGCACTCCTCTCCTGTACATACTACCCGCTGTCATACCCTCCACACTCCTCTCCTGTACATACTACCCGCTGTCATACCCTCCACACTCCTCTCCTGTACATACTGCCCACTGTTATACGCTGCACACCCCTCTCCTGTACATACTGCCCACTGTCATACCCTCCACACCCCTCTCCTGTATATACTGCCCACTGTTATACCCTCCACACTCCTCTCCTGTACATACTGCCCAATGTCATACCCTCCACACTCCTCTCCTGTACATACTACCACCATCATTCCCTCCACACTCCTCTCCTTTACATACTGTCCCCATCATACCCTCCACACTCCTCTCTTGTACATACTGCCTCCTGTCATACCCTCCACACCCCTCTCCTGTACATACTGCCCACTGTCATACCCTCCACACTCCTCTCCTGTATATGCTGCCCACAATCATACCCTCCACACTCCTCTCCTGTACATACTGCCCACTGTTATACGCTCCACACCCCTCTCCTGCACATACTGCCCACTGTTATACGCTCCACACTCCTCTCCTGTACATACTGCCCACTGACATACCCTCCACACTTCTCTCCTGTACATACTGCCCACTGTCATACGCTCCACACTCCTCTCCTGTAAATACTGCCCACTGTCATACGCTCCACACTCCTCTCCTGTACATACTGCCCCCATCATACCCTCCACACCCCTCTCCTGTACATACTGCCCACTGTCATACCCTCCACACTCCTCTCCTGTATATGCTGCCCACAATCATACTCTCCACACTCCTCTCCTGTACATACTGCCCACTGTTATACGCTCCACACTCCTCTCCTGTACATACTGCCCCCATCATACCCTCCACACTTCTCTCCTGTACATACTGCCCACTGTCATACGCTCCACACTCCTCTCCTGTACATACTGCCCACTGTCATACGCTCCACACCCCTCTCCTGAACATACTGCCCCATTATACCATCCACACTTCTCTCCTGTACATACTGCCCACGTTCATACCCTCCACACTCCTCTCCTGTACATACTGCCCACTAACATACTCTCCACACTCCTCTCCTGTACATACTGCCCACGTTCATACGCTCCACACTCCTCTCCTGTACATACTGCCTACTGTCATACGCTCCACACTCCTCTCCTGTACATACTGCCTACTGTCATGCGCTCCACACCCTTCTCCTGTACATACTGCCCACTGACATACCCTCCATACTCCTCTCCTGTACATACTGCCCACGTTCATACGCTCCACACTCCTCTCCTGTACATACTGCCCACGTTCATACCCTCCACACTCCTCTCCTGTACATATAGGATGCCATTAGGTAACAGTATGCATCTTGTAGAACCATGCTCATATGAATGCTCAGTGTATACAGCGCAGCGGTCAGGCCTCTATAGTGTATACAGAGCAGCGATCAGGCCTCCATGGTATATACAGTGCAGCGGTCAGGTCTCTATAGTGTATACAGTGCAGCGGTCAGGCTTCTACAGTGTATACAGAGCAGCGGTCAGGCCTCTATAGTGTATACAGTGCAGCGGTCAGGCCTCTATATTGTATACAGCGCAGAGGTCAGGCCTCTATAGTGTATACAGCGCAGAGGTCAGGCCTCTATAGTGTATACAGCGCAGCGGTCAGGCCTCTATAGTGTATACAGTGCAGCGGTCAGGCCTTTATAGTGTGTACAGTGCAGTGGTCAGGCCTCTATAGTGTATACAGCGCAGCGGTCAGGCCTTTATAGTGTGTACAGTGCAGCGGTCAGGTCTCTATAGTGTATACAGTGCAGCGGTCAGGTCTTTATAGTGTATACAGTGCAGCGATCAGGCCTCTATAGTGTGCACAGTGCAGGGGTCAGGTCTCTATAGTGTATACAGCGCAGCGGTCAGGCCTCTATAGTACACAGTGCAGGGGTCAGGCCTCTATAGTGTATACAGTGCAGTGGTCAGGCCTCTATAGTGTATACAGCGCAGCGGTCAGGCCTCTATAGTGTATACAGTGCAGCGGTCAGGCCTCTATAGTGTATACAGAGCAGCGATCAGGCCTCTACGGTATATACAGTGCAGCGGTCAGGCCTCTATAGTGTATACAGTGCAGCGGTCAGGCCTCTGTAGTGTATACAGCGCAGCGGTCAGGCCTCTATAGTGTATACAGAGCAGCGTTCAGGCCTCTATAGTGTGTACAGTGCAGCGGTCAGGCCTTTATAGTGTATACAGTGCAACGGTCAGGCCTCTATAGTGTATACAGTGCAGCGGTCAGATCTATATAGTGTATACAGTGCAGCAGTCAGGCCTCTATAGTGTGTACAGTGCAGCGGTCAGGCCTTTATAGTGTATACAGTGCAGCGGTCAGGCCTCTATAGTGTATACAGTGCAGCCGTCAGGTGTATATTGCTCTGTGCCTCCATACTGTACATATAACATTCGTATGAAACATTTTTTGTTCGTTTTTTTAATATTTTTATTCATTATTTTTCTGTAGTACTATAGTGTAGAAAAAAAAAATAAAAAGTACAAAATTGAAAAAATAATTTTGTCAATGTCCTTCTTTCCATTTCAAAATACAATTTCCATGCAGAGTTTTCCTTTAGTAGATTTTTTTCTTGGGCTTTATCTACGGTATAGTAGTTTCTCATGCCTTGAACCAAGAATTGGATGGACCTCTCTATTTTTTGCTTTCTCTGTGAGGTATTATTGTTGCCGATTCGATGTGTAGAAGTATCCAGGAGGTTCAGCAGCAGGACGGCTGATGTTCCTTTGGTGTTCCCCGCAAATGAAGCTGATTAGCCACGGACTCTAAAACTGGAAGGTTTTAATGGTTCTCATTCGAGAGTTGAGATAGTTCAACTTTAAAAGAAAATTGTCAATTTCATCTTGAATGAGACATCTATACATCCTTGTTGGAACCAGGTTCTCCAGCTGGTTGAAGAAATCTGCAATTTGCAGTATCATGGGATGATCATTGTATGCGTCTTCTTGTACGCAACCTAAGAGAGACTGATGCCATTCATGTAGACGTCTCTTCATCTTCCTCCACTCCTTCCTTTTATAACCAAGCAACTGGGGGTAGAGGTCCAAAAATTTGAGGACTTGGTTAGTAATTTCCAATGCCGCAATGACCAACTCTGAGTCTTTAAGATGCTGGATGTCAGGAAGCTGTGGTAGGTGATAGTCCTGGCTGGACTGACAGGTGCTGTCAGGTCTGATTCTACCATATCTCAGGAGGTGCTTTCTTCTGCCTTTTGGTGTCCTTGTGCAGTCATTGCTGCTCACACACAGACTGAACAGCAACATTGCGCACGCAACGATGACGATCCAAGAGGGGCGGAGTTTGTTCATGTTTCCCCGTAACGTAATAGCAGCTCTTCACCTCCAACCCGACCCATACATGTCCAGAAGATGAAGGGGTTAGTATTCCATTTTTTTTCATTGTGCACCATATATAAATGGAAATCCATGAAAGATAACTGTTGTACCACACACAACATGACCAAGAATCGAACGCGAAGCTTCATGTACAGTACCTCACAACTCTAACCACTACGCTATAGAGGACGCCACAGATTTGTCATGAATGAAATTACAACATATACTTACCAAACCTGTTTGATCGCCTCATACTTTTCTGCCTGGAAGTGCTGAACCTGTTCAGAGTGAGTCCGTCTACAGCAGACAAAAAAAAACAACACACTGCAATCCATTCATATCAAACCTGGCTTCCCTCCATACCCAATACCTAACTTTTCTGTTAAACCCTATTTTTCATTTTATTCGTCCATTTGCAGTCATTGTTTCTCACACATGGACTGATCAGTAACCCTCAAGTAGAATTCCAGCTATAGTATCAATTTAAATAGTTTATTTAGGTCAAGCTTGGTCTTCCTCTTTTTCATGTTATGGAGAGAAGGAAGGAGAGTCTGTAGGTGGCCAACAGACACAAAGCTCAAAGAGAAGAAGGGGAAGTTTATGAAGGTGGCCAACGGACACATAACTCAACAAGAAGGAAAGGGAGTTTGTGAAGATGGCCATGAGACACAGCGCTTGGAGAGAAGAAGAGGAAGTTTATGAAGGTGGCCAACGGACACATAACTGAACAAGAAGGAAAGGGAGTTTGTGAAGATGGCCATGAGACACAGCGCTCGGAGAGAAGAAGAAGTTTATGAAGGTGGCCAATGGACACATAACTCAACAAGAAGGAAAGGGAGTTTGTGAAGATGGCCATGAGACACAGAGCTCAGAGAGAAGGAAGGAAGGAAGGTTTGTTAAGGTGACTGACAGCTACAAAGTTTGAAGAGGAAGGGGAGTTTGTGATTGATGTGGCCAGTCTCTGGGTGGAGACCAAACCTGATTTAAGCCATCCGAGCCTGCAGTCTTATGCTTGTGATAGCGTGTGTAACATGTGCACAAAGCTCCCTGTCTGTCTGTCCTACTCTGCTGTTTGAATTCCCCTGTTTATGACCTTGGATCGGATATCGACTATTCTCTGAACTCTGCCTGCCATTTGACTACGGATTAGACCCTGACTGCTCTGAACCTTGCCTGCCTTGTACCTGGACTGTCATTGTGCTACTCTGCCTGTCTGCCAACAGCAAGTACCTGTTTGCTGTGCTCAGTTCACGTCTTCCCCAGCGTGGTAGCCTGACACTATAACATTGAGTATGAGTCCTGGGGGGAACTGAGTACTGGTAGACCTGCTTGTCTTATGGGAAAGGGGGCTGCTATAGGTGAAGAACACAGAAGCCAGTTATAGCGCCTGACAACTTGTGTTGGGGGTAAGTGTGAAAGAAACAGAACTTAGAGGGAAGGAGGGGAGTGTGAAGGTGAGCCGAGAAACACAGAAATCAGGGAGAAGCAAAAGGAGTGTAAAGGAAAGTTTATTGGCTCCTGTCTAAATTGGTCCTAGTATGTGTATGTATGAATGTAAGTTAGGGACCTTAGATTGTATGCCCCTTGAGGGCAGGGACTGAAAAGAATGTACAATATATATGTACAGTGCTGCGTAAATTGATGGCACTATATAAGCACCTGTAATAATAAACAGACCAAGGAGAGGAGCGTAGAAATCGGAATGTGAAAGACCAACAATTTAGAAGGAAATAGAGGCGTTTGTGAAGATGGCCCCAAGACACAGAACTCAAACTGCAAAAGTGGTGTGAAGGTGGCTGCAAAGCAGTGCGGTCGTCGGGTGTGCTGTAA
Organism: Staurois parvus; assembly: GCF_062004578.1. Classification (NCBI taxonomy): domain Eukaryota; kingdom Metazoa; phylum Chordata; class Amphibia; order Anura; family Ranidae; genus Staurois; species Staurois parvus. The sequence goes on from NW_028320176.1 coordinate 25,948, forward strand.
TATACTCTTGTTATTCTGCCCCTTTTTCATGTACGTTTTGTTTCATGTTTGGAGAGAATGAAGGGGAGTTTGTAAAGCTGGACGGAAGACACAGGGATCAGAGAGGAGGAGAGCTTGAAGGTGACTGATGAGCTTGAAGGGACGTTTGTGAAGTTTGTTGAATAATTCACATAACTTGAAAACAAGGAGGGGGAGTTTGTGAAGTTCAGAAAGATTGACGGGAGGTTTGTGAAGCTGGCTAAGCCACTCAGAAGTCAGAGAAAAGGAGGTAGAGTGTGTAAAGGTGGCTGAGAGACAGATAGCTTGGTGAGAAAGAGGGGACGTTTGTGAAGTTGACCGACAGACACATAGCTTGCTGAGATATTATTATTATACAGGATTTATATAGCGCCAACAGTTTGCTCAGCGCTTTGGATAGAAAAGAAGTTTGTACATGTGGCTGACAGAGACATAGGTTAACGAGAAGGAGGGAAAGTTTGTGAAGGTGGCCTACAGATATGTAGCTCGAGGAGAAGGAGGGGAAGCTTGTGAAGGCCACCAGACACATAGCTTAACAAGAAGGAGGGGAAGTTTGTGAAGTTGGCTGACAGACACATAGCTCAACAACAAAGAGAGGTAGTTTGTAAAGTTGACCAACAGGCACATAGTTCAATGACAAGGCGGGAAAGTTTGTGAAGTTGGCTGACAATGGGAAAGAGGGGTAGTTTGTAAATTTGGCCGACAGACACATAGCTCGATGAGAAGGAGGGGAAGTTTGTGAACTTGGTTGACAGACACATAGCTCAACAAGAAAGAGTGGAGCTTGTGAAGTTGCCCGAGAGACACATAGTTTGACTAGAATGAGGGAAAGTAAGTGAAGTAGCCAACAGAAACATAGCTCGATGACAAGTGGCTGAAGTCAAGCAATTCACGAGAAGGAGGGAAAGTTTGTGAAGGTGGCCTACAGAGATATAGTTCAAGGAGAAGGAGGGGAAGCTTGTGAAGGCCACCAGACACATAGCTTAACAAGAAGGAGGGGAGGTTTGTGAACTTGGTTGACAAACACAGCTCGACAAGAAAAAGGGGAGCTTGTGAAGTTGCCCAAGAGACACATAGCTTGACTAGAAAGAGTAAGTAAGTGAATTTAGCCGACAGAAACATAGCTCGATGACAGGTGTCTGAAGTTAAGCGATTGACAAGAAGGCGGGGGAGTTTGTGAAGGTGGGCAAGAGACACAAGGGTTGGAGAGAAGGAGTGGAAGATTGTGAAGTCGGCTGCTATACACAGAGCTCAGAGAGAGGAAGGGGAGTTTGTTAAGCTGAGCAACGGACACATAGCTCAACAAGAAGGAGAGGAAGTTTGTGAAGGTGGCCAACAAACAGCTCAACAAGAAAGAGAAGAGTTACAGTGCAGTGGTCAGGCCTCTATAGTGTATACAGTGCAGTGGTCAGGCCTCTATAGTGTATACAGTGCAGTGGTCAGGCCTCTATAGTGTATACAGTGCAGTGGTCAGGCTCTATAGTGTATACAGCGCAGTGGTCAGGCCTCTATAGTGTATACAGTGCAGTGGTCAGGCCTCTATAGTGTATACAGTGCAGTGGTCAGCCCTCTGTAGTACATTCAGCTCTCTGTTCTGGTCTCCATATTGTCTACAGAGCACTCGGATCAAAACTCTTTTTTACATTTGAATTTGTTCATTTTCTGTAACTCTGGTGCACAGAGCTCAGAGAGAGGAAGGGGAGTTTGTTAAGCTGAGCAACGGACACATAGCTCAACAAGAAGGAGAGGAAGTTTGTGAAGGTGGCCAACAAACAGCTCAACAAGAAAGAGAAGAGTTTGTGAAGTTGCACGAGAGACGCATAGCTTGACTAAAAAGAGGGAAAGAAAGTGAAGGTAGCCGACAGACACATAGGTTGATGACAGGTGGCTGACATCAAGCAATTGACAAGAAAGAGGGGGAGTTTGTGAAGGTGGGCAAGAGACACAGAGGTTGGAGAGAAGAAGGGGAAGTTTGTAACGTTGTCCGACAGACACATAGCTCAAAGACAGGTGGCCAGAGTCAAGCGATCAACAAGTAGGAAGAGTTTGTGAAGGTGGGAAAGAGACGCAGAGGTTGGAGAGAAGGAAGGGAAGTTTGTGTAGTTGGCTGCCATTCACAAAGCTTGGAGATAGGAAGGGGAGTTTGTTAAGGTTACCGATAGACACAGAAGTCAGAGAGAAGAAGGAAGAGTATGTGAAGGTGGCCGAGAGAAACTGAACTTGGATGAAGATTGTAAAAAATGGCCAAGAGTTAAAGAACTCAGAGAGAAGGAGTATAGTTTATGAAGGTGGTTGACAGACACATAGAGGAAGGCGAGTGTGAAGGTGGCCAAGAAACAACTCGGACAGAAGGAGGGACAGTGTGAAAATATCTGACAAACACAAAGTTAGAAGAGAAGACGGGAGACTGGGTCAAGGTTGCTAAAAGACACAAAGCGAGAGAGAAGGAGAGGAGTGTGAAGGTGGCTGAGAAACACAGAACTCAGATAGAAAAAGGGGAAATGTGAAAGACAAACAACTTGGAGATAAGTATGGAAGTCTGTATGGTTCGCTGAGTGCAACAGTCAGGCTTCTATAGTGCATACAGCGCAGCGGTCAGATCTATATAGTGTATACAGTGCAGCGGTCGGGCCTCTATAGTGCATACAGCGCAGTGGTCAGGCCTCTATAGTGCATACAGCGCAGCGGTCGGGCCTCTATAGTGTATACAGTGCAGCGGTCGGGCCTCTATAGTGCATACAGCGCAGTGGTCAGGCCTCTATAGTGCATACAGCGCAGCGGTCAGGCCTCTATAGTGTATACAGTGCAGCGGTCAGGCCTCTATAGTGTATACAGTGCAGTGGTCAGGCCTCTATAGTGTATACAGCGCAGCGGTCAGGCCTCTATAGTGCATACAGTGCAGTGGTCAGGCCTCTATAGTGTATACAGCGCAGTGGTCAGGCCTCTATAGTGCACAGCGCAGTGGTCAGGCCTCTATAGTGTATACAGTGCAGTGGTCAGGCCTCTATAGTGTATACAGTGCAGCGGTCAGGCCTCTATAGTGTATACAGAGCAGTGGTCAGGCCTCTATAGTGTATACAGTGCAGCGGTCAGGCCTCTATAGTGTATACAGTGCAGTGGTTAGGCCTCTATAGTGTATACAGCGCAGCGGTCAGGCCTCTATAGTGCATACAGTGCAGTGGTCAGGCCTCTATAGTGTATACAGCGCAGTGGTCAGGCCTCTATAGTGCATACAGTGCAGTGGTCAGGCCTCTATAGTGTATACAGTGCAGTGGTCAGGCCTCTATAGTGCACAGCGCAGTGGTCAGGCCTCTATAGTGTATACAGTGCAGCGGTCAGGCCTCTATAGTGTATACAGAGCAGCGGTCAGGCCTCTATAGTGTATACAGTGCAGCGGTCAGGCCTCTATAGTGTATACAGTGCAGCGGTCAGGCCTCTATAGTGTATACAGTGCAGCGGTCAGGCCTCTATAGTGTATACAGTGCAGTGGTCAGGCCTCTATAGTGCACAGCGCAGTGGTCAGGCCTCTATAGTGTATACAGTGCAGCGGTCAGGCCTCTATAGTGTATACAGAGCAGTGGTCAGGCCTCTATAGTGTATACAGTGCAGCGGTCAGGCCTCTATAGTGTATACAGTGCAATGGTCAGGCCTCTATAGTGTATACAGTGCAATGGTCAGGCCTCTATAGTGTATACAGTGCAGTGGTCAGGCCTCTATAGTGTATACAGTGCAGTGGTCAGGCCTCTATAGTGTATACAGTGCAGTGGTCAGGCCTCTATAGTGTATACAGTGCAGTGGTCAGGCCTCTATAGTGTATACAGTGCAGTGGTCAGGCCTCTATAGTGTATACAGTGCAGTGGTCAGGCCTCTATAGTCTATACAGTGCAGTGGTCAGGCCTCTATAGTGTATACAGTGCAGTGGTCAGGCCTCTATAGTGTATACAGTGCAGTGGTCAGGCCTCTATAGTGTATACAGTGCAGTGGTCAGGTCTCTATAGTGTATACAGTGCAGCCGTCGGGCCTCTATAGTGTATACAGTGCAGTGGTCAGGCCTCTATAGTGTATACAGTGCAGCGGTCAGGCCTCTATAGTGTATACAGTGCAGTGGTCAGGCCTCTATAGTGTATACAGTGCAGTGGTCAGGCCTCTATAGTGTATACAGCGCAGTGGTCAGGCCTCTATAGTCTATACAGTGCAGTGGTCAGGCCTCTATAGTGTATACAGTGCAGTGGTCAGGCCTCTATAGTGTATACAGTGCAGCGGTCAGGTCTCTATAGTGTATACAGTGCAGCCGTCGGGCCTCTATAGTGTATACAGTGCAGCGGTCAGGTCTCTATAGTGTATACAGTGCAGCGGTCAGGCCTCTATAGTGTATACAGTGCAGTGGTCAGGCCTCTATAGTGTATACAGTGCAGCGGTCAGGCCTCTATAGTGTATACAGTGCAGCCGTCGGGCCTCTATAGTGTATACAGTGCAGCCGTCGGGCCTCTATAGTGTATACAGTGCAGTGGTTGGGTCTCTATAGTGTATACAGTGCAGTGGTTGGGTCTCTATAGTGTATACAGTGCAGTGGTTGGGTCTCTATAGTGTATACAGTGCAGCGGTCAGGCCTCTATAGTGTATACAGTGCAGTGGTCAGGTCTCTATAGTGTATACAGTGCAGCGGTCAGGCCTCTATAGTGTATACAGTGCAGTGGTCAGGTCTCTATAGTGTATACAGTGCAGTGGTCAGGCCTCTATAGTGTATACAGTGCAGTGGTCAGGCCTCTATAGTGTATACAGTGCAGTGGTCAGGCCTCTATAGTGTATACAGTGCAGTGGTCAGGCCTCTATAGTGTATACAGTGCAGTGGTCAGGTCTCTATAGTGTATACAGTGCAGCCGTCGGGCCTCTATAGTGTATACAGTGCAGCCGTCGGGCCTCTATAGTGTATACAGTGCAGTGGTTGGGTCTCTATAGTGTATACAGTGCAGTGGTTGGGTCTCTATAGTGTATACAGTGCAGTGGTTGGGTCTCTATAGTGTATACAGTGCAGCGGTCAGGCCTCTATAGTGTATACAGTGCAGCGGTCAGGTCTCTATAGTGTATACAATGCAGCGGTCAGGCCTCTATAGTGTATACAGTGCAGTGGTCAGGTCTCTATAGTGTATACAGTGCAGCCGTCGGGCCTCTATAGTGTATACAGTGCAGTGGTCAGGTCTCTATAGTGTATACAGTGCAGCGGTCAGGCCTCTATAGTGTATACAGTGCAGCGGTCAGGTCTCTATAGTGTATACAATGCAGCGGTCAGGCCTCTATAGTGTATACAGTGCAGTGGTCAGTCCTCTATAGTGTATACAGTGCAGCCGTCGGGCCTCTATAGTGTATACAGTGCAGCCGTCGGGCCTCTATAGTGTATACAGTGCAGTGGTTGGGTCTCTATAGTGTATACAGTGCAGTGGTTGGGTCTCTATAGTGTATACAGTGCAGCGGTCAGGCCTCTATAGTGTATACAGTGCAGTGGTCAGGCCTCTGTAGTGTATACAGTGCAGTGGTCAGGTTTCTATAGTGTATACAGTGCAGTGGTCAGGTCTCTATAGTGTATACATTGCAGTGGTCAGGCCTCTATAAGGTATACAGAGCAGTGGTCAGGCCTCTATAGTGTATACAGTGCAGCCGTCGGGCCTCTATAGTGTATACAGTGCAGTGGTCAGGCCTCTATAGTGTATACAGTGCAGTGGTCAGGCCTCTATAGTGTATACAGTGCAGTGGTCAGGCCTCTATAGTGTATACAGTGCAGTGGTCAGTCCTCTGTAGTACATTCAGCTCTCTGTTCTGGTCTCCATATTGTATACAGAGCACTCGGATCAAAACTCTTTTTTACATTTGAATTTGTTCATTTTCTGTAACTCTGGTGCAAAAAGAAAAACAGTACAATTTTTTTTTTTAATATCTTTATTTTATGTAAAAATGCCAATAACATGCGGAGCTGATTAGCCGCGGGCACTGAACATGGAAGCGATGCGGTTAGATTTTAATGGCTCTCATGCGAGAGTTGAGATAATTGAACATAATAATACGTGTTTTAATTTCATTTTCGATAAAACATCGATCCTCTCCTTTCTCCATCAGGTTCCCCAGCTGCTGGAAGTAATCTGCAGTTTGCCGTATGACGGGGTACGTGTCGTCTCCTTGTACACAACGTGAGAGACACTGACATCGGTCATACAGAAGTCCCATCATCTTCCTCCACGTCTCCTCTGTATAGCCGAGCTGTCGGTGGTAGAGGTGGAGACATGTATGGACTTGTTTGGCAATTTCCAATGCCGCAATGGCCAACTCGGAGTCTTTGAGTTGCTGGACGTCAGGAAACTGCGGTAGGTGATAGTCCTGGCCGGGCAGACAGGTGCTGTCAGGTCTCATGCTGTCATATAACAGGTGAAGCTCTCTGCTGCCCTCTACTGTCATTGCGCAGCCATTGCCGCTCACACAGGGACTGATCAGCAACATTGCGCACGCAAGGAGGACCATCCAAGAGGGGCGGAGTTTGTTCATATCTCAGCGAAAATCTCTTCACCTCCAGCGATGCCATACCCAGCCCGAACATATCCATGTTAATAATCCATTTTTGTTCAGCACTCACCGACTGGAAATAGGGAGCCATACCGAAAAAGTTTTGTAGCATCATTGAGATTTGAACTTGAGACTTCACACACCACAGCCTGCAGCTCTAACCATTGTGCTACACAGGGCAGGCAACATTCCGTCATTTGCTCGGAGTAGAATGATTAAACCACACATCGTATTGTATAGAAAATCTCTGAAAATATTTTTTTTACATTTGAATTTGTTCATTTTTTGTAGCACTGGTGCAAATAGAAAAACAGGACAATTTGTTCATTTTTTATAAATGTCTTTATTTTATTTAACAATGCTAATTACATGCAGAGTTTTCTCTCTTTCGAGGCATCGGTGTTGTACTATCTAGGGATGGGAGATTCTGACGCCTTGAATGGAGATTTGGATGGATGGATCTCTCCCTCTTCCTCTTTCTTTCGGTGAGAAATTCCTCTTGCCGTCTCGGTAAGGATGAGTATCCGGAGGGTTCTGCACCAGGACGGCTGATGTTCTTTTGGATCTTCCGATTTTTGAAGCTGATTAGCCGCGGGCACCGAACATGGAAGTGACGCCGTTTTAATCTTCTCATACGAGAGTTGAGATAATTGAACATAATAATACGTGTTTCAATTTCACTTTCGATAAAACATCGATCCTCTCCTTTCTCCATCAGGTTCCCCAGCTGCATGAAGTAATCTGCAGTTTGCCGTATGACGGGGTGCGTGTCGTCTCCTTGTACACAACGTGAGAGACACTGACATCGGTCATACAGAAGTCCCATCATCTTCCTCCACTTCTCCTCTGTATAGCCGAGCTGTCGGTGGTAGAGGTGAAGAAACGTGTGGACTTGTTTGGCAATTTCCAATGCCGCAATGGCCAACTCGGAGTCTTTGAGTTGCTGGACGTCAGGAAACTGCGGTAGGTGATAGTCCTGGCCGGGCAGACAGGTGCTGTCAGGTCTCATGCTGTCATATAACAGGCGAAGCTTTCTGCTGCCCTCTACTGTCATTGCGCAGTCATTGCCGCTCACACAGGGACTGATCAGCACCATTGCGCACACAACAATGACGATCCAAGAGAGGCGGCGTTTGTTCATATCTCAGCGTAAATCTCTTCACCTCCAGCCACGCCATACTCAGCCTGAACATATCTATGTTAATATTCCATTTTTGTTCAGCACTCACCGACTGGAAATAGGGAGCCATACCGAAAAAGTTTTGTAACATGATTGAGATTTGAACTTGTGACTTCACGCACCACAGCTTGCAGCTCTAACCATTGTGCTACACAAGGAGGGTGATATTCTGATCTTTGCTCCGACTGAAATGATTAAACCGCACTTCATATTGTATATATAACATCTAAAAATATTTTTTTTACATTTGAATCCATTCATTTTTTTGTAGCGCTGGTGTGAGAAGAAAAAAAAGCACAATTTGTTCTTTAGTTTACATGTCTTTATTTCATTTTAAAATACCATCTACATGCAGGGATTTTTTTTTTGTAGGTGGTATATATGGGCTCTATCAATCATGCTTTCGTGGCACCGGTGTTGGGATAGTAGATTCTGATGCCTTGAATGGAGATTTGGATGGATGGATTTCTCTGTCTTTCGGTAGGAAATTCTTCTTGCTGGCCCGGTAGGGATAAGTATCCGGAGGGTTCTGCACCAGGACGGCTGATGTTCTTTAGGTGTTCTTCACTTGCGGAGCTGATTACCTGCAAGTGCTGAATGTGGAAGCGCTGCACTTGGAAACGATCACTGCTCACACTGGAGACAAATAATTTTTATGTTCATTACTTTTTGTTTTTAAAATATTTAGTATATGAAATGATTCTTGGAAGACAAAGCCCTCAAATAAAATCTGTGTTTGTACTGCCGGATTATCAATGTATGTGAGCCTTCTATATCACACATAATGACACAGAAATGAACAGACAATAGAGGAAAGGTGACAATTGCTCTGGTCCCCAACTGCTGATTGTGGGAGTCAGTGATCCGGATGGATGAACCCCGGACCCCCATATCTGCCAGTGGGAGGACCTGTATGAGGATGTACAATCACCTTTAGATTTAACACCTATGAAGTGTGAGGTCGGATCTGACTGCATTTACAATGAGCAGTTGGTAAAATTCTATAAAAATGTAGTTTGCAGTTTTCAAACAAAAGGAACTCATTTATCCAAGTTTTATGGGATTTGTATGATTGTCTTTGACTGTTCGCACTGTGAAGGTCAGCAAATGTTACACCATTAATATAAGAAATGAATATAGAAAGTCAGATTCATTTCTAAAGCACAGTATCGGTCGCATCACAGAGATTCCCACTGTATACAGTGCAGTGGTCAGGCCTCTATAGTGTATACAGCAGAGCGGTCAGGCCTCTATAGTGTATACAGTGCAGCGGTCTGGCCTCCATAGTGTATACAGTGCAGCGGTCAGGCCTCTATAGTGTATACAGTGCAGCGGTCAGGCCTCTATAGTGTATACAGTGCAGCGGTCAGGCCTCTATAGTGTATACAGTGCAGCGGTCAGGCCTCTATAGTGTATACAGTGCCGAGGTCAGGCCTCTATAGTGTATACAGTGCCGAGGTCAGGCCTCTATAGTGCATACAGTGCAGTGGTCAGGCTTCTATAGTGCACAGTGCAGCGGTCAGGCCTCTATAGTGTATACAGTGCAGCGGTCAGGCCTCCATAGTGCACAGTGCAGGGGTCAGGCCTCTATAGTGCATACAGTGCAGTGGTCAGGACTCTATAGTGTATACAATGCAGCGGTCAGGCCCCTATAGTGTATACAGTGCAGCGGTCAGGTCTCTATAGTGTATACAGTGCAGCGGTCAGGCCTCTATAGTGTATACAGTGCAGCGGTCAGGCCTCTATAGTACACAGTGCAGGGGTCAGGCCTCTAAAGTGCATACAGTGCAGTGGTCAGGCCTCTATAGTGTATACAGTACAGCGGTCAGGCCCCTATAGTGTATACAGTACAGTGGTCAGGCCTCTATAGTGAACAGTACAGTGGTCAGGCCTCTATAGTGTATACAGTGCAGCGGTCAGGCCTCTATAGTGTATACAGTGCAGCGGTTAGGCCTCTATAGTGTATACAGTGCAGCGGTCAGGCCTCTATAGTGTATACAGTGCAGCGGTCAGGCCTCTATAGTGTATACAGTGCAGTGGTCAGGCCTCTATAGTGTATACAGCGCAGCGGTCAGGCCTCTATAGTGTATACAGCGCAGTGGTCAGGCCTCTATAGTGTATACAGTGCAGTGGTCAGGCCTCTATAGTGTATACAGTGCAGTGGTCAGGCCTCTATAGTGCATACAGTGCAGTGGTCAGGCCTCTATAGTGTATACAGTGCAGTGGTCAGGCCTCTATAGTGTATACAGTGCAGTGGTCAGGCCTCTATAGTGTATACAGCGCAGTGGTCAGTCCTCTGTAGTACATTCAGCTCTCTGTTCTGGTCTCCATATTGTATACAGAACAGTCATATAAAAACTCTTGATTACATTTGAATTTGTTCATTTTCAGTAACACTGGTGCAGAAAGAAATACAGTACAATTTTTTTTTTTTATCTTTATTTTATGTAAAAATGCCAATAACATGCGGAGCTGATTAGCCGCGGGCACTGAACATGGAAGCAATGCGGTTAGATTTTACTGGATCTCATACGAGAGTTGAGATAATTGAACATAATAATACGTGTTTTCATTTCATTTTCGATAAAACATCGATCCTCTCCTTTCTCCATCAGGTTCCCCAGCTGCTGGAAGTAATCTGCAGTTTGCCGTATGACGGGGTGCGTGTCGTCTCCTTGTACACAACGTGAGAGACACTGACATCGGTCATACAGAAGTCCCATCATCTTCCTCCATGTCTCCTCTGTATAGCCGAGCTGTCGGTGGTAGAGGTGGAGACATGTATGGACTTGTTTGGCAATTTCCAATGCCGCAATGGCCAACTCGGAGTCTTTGAGTTGCTGGACGTCAGGAAACTGCGGTAGGTGATAGTCCTGGCCGGGCAGACAGGTGCTGTCAGGTCTCATGCTGTCATATAACAGGTGAAGCTCTCTGCTGCCCTCTACTGTCATTGCGCAGCCATTGCCGCTCACACAGGGACTGATCAGCAACATTGCGCACGCAAGGAGGACCATCCAAGAAGGGCGGAGTTTGTTCATATCTCAGCAAAAATCTCTTCACCTCCAGCGATGCCATACCCAGCCCGAACATATCCATGTTAATATTCCATTTTTGTTCAGCACTCACCGACTGGAAATAGGGAGCCATACCGAAAAAGTTTTGTAACATGATTGAGATTTGAACTTGAGACTTCACACACCACAGCCTGCAGCTCTAACCATTGTGCTACAGAGGGCAGGCAACATTCCGTCATTTGCTTGGAGTAGAATGATCAAACCACACATCGTATTGTATAGAAAATCTCTGAAAATATTTTTTTTACATTTGAATTTGTTCATTTTTTGTAGCACTGGTGCAAATAGAAAAACAGTACAATTTGTTCATTTTTTATAAATGTCTTTATTTTATTTAACAATGCTAATTACATGCAGAGTTTTCTCTCTTTCGAGGCATCGGTGTTATACTATCTAGGGATGGGAGATTCTGACGCCTTGAATGGAGATTTGGATGGATGGATCTCTCCCTCTTCCTCTTTCTTTTGGTGAGAAATTCCTCTGGCCGTCTCGGTAAGGATGAGTATCCGGAGGGTTCTGCACCAGGACGGCTGATGTTCTTTTGGATCTTCCGATTTTTGAAGCTGATTAGCCGCGGGCACCGAACATGGAAGTGACGCCGTTTTAATCTTCTCATGCGAGAGTTGAGATAATTGAACATAATAATACGTGTTTCAATTTCATTTTCGATAAAACATCGATCCTCTCCTTTCTCCATCAGGTTCCCCAGCTGCATGAAGTAATCTGCAGTTTGCCGTATGACGGGGTGCGTGTCGTCTCCTTGTACACAACGTGAGAGACACTGACATCGGTCATACAGAAGTCCCATCATCTTCCTCCACTTCTCCTCTGTATAGCCGAGCTGTCGGTGGTAGAGGTGAAGAAACGTGTGGACTTGTTTGGCAATTTCCAATGCCGCAATGGCCAACTCGGAGTCTTTGAGTTGCTGGACGTCAGGAAACTGCGGTAGGTGATAGTCCTGGCCGGGCAGACAGGTGCTGTCAGGTCTCATGCTGTCATATAACAGGCGAAGCTTTCTGCTGCCCTCTACTGTCATTGCGCAGTCATTGCCGCTCACACAGGGACTGATCAGCACCATTGCGCACACAACAATGACGATCCAAGAGGGGCGGCGTTTGTTCATATCTCGGCGTAAATCTCTTGACCTCCAGCCATGCCATACTCAGCCCGAACATATCCATGTTAATATTCCATTTTTGTTCAGCACTCACCGACTGGAAATAGGGAGCCATACCGAAAAAGTTTTGTAACATGATTGAGATTTGAACTTGTGACTTCACGCACCACAGCTTGCAGCTCTAACCATTGTGCTACACAAGTAGGGCGATATTCTGATCTTTGCTCCGACTGAAATGATTAAACCACACTTCATATTGTATATATAATATCTAAAAATATTTTTTTTACATTTGAATCCATTCATTTTTTGTAGCGCTGGTGTGAGAAGAAAAAAAAGCACAATTTGTTCTTTAGTTTACATGTCTTTATTTCATTTTAAAATACCATCTACATGCAGGGATTTTTTTTTTGTAGGTGGTATATATGGGCTCTATCAATCATGCTTTCGTGGCACCGGTGTTGGGATAGTATATTCTGATGCCTTGAATGGAGATTTGGATGGATGGATTTCTCTCTCTTTCGGTAGGAAATTCTTCTTGCTGGCCCGGTAGGGATAAGTATCCGGAGGGTTCTGCACCAGGACGGCTGATGTTCTTTAGGTGTTCTTCACTTGCGGAGCTGATTACCTGCAAGTGCTGAATGTGGAAGCGCTGCACTTGGAAACGATCACTGCTCACACTGGAGACAAATAGTTTTTATGTTCATTACTTTTTGTTTTTAAAATATTTAGTATATGAAATGATTCTTGGAAGACAAAGCCCTCAAATAAAATCTGTGTTTGTACTGCCAGATTACACTGTTCAACAGGTAAAAAGTTTTGGGCATAAAATTAGCTAATCTTACATAATTTTGGGGTGCTGAAAACGAAAATGACCCTAAAAAATGTTGATTGGCTCTAGTTTCCATGATATATTCACCCATCTAATGACGTAAGCCATTCAAAATTATGATGCAACTTCAGCTGCATATTGCGCAATTGATACTGGTGACCAATAGAAAATTGCATGTATACTGAGATGATGCAATATTAGCCTTTAATTGCATCACTTCACTGCATAAAAGCTGCAGTATCTGTAGCTGATTGTAGTTCGACAGCGTCTTTACATTTCGTTTTATGCTTATATAGGCTACTCAGTAATGCCTCGAACTTGTGTGAATAAAGCAGATAATTTCTGCTATATCTGCGGTGAAATAACTTTTATCTCACAAAAAAGGAGGATAACAGGAATGATTAAGAAAGCCTACAACTTGTATTTTGGCTGCAAGATAGGAGACCAGGACAAGAGCTGGGCACCACATATATGCTGCAATTCTTGTGGGACGGCACTGGAGCAATGGTTGAATGGAAAAAAGGCATCTATGCCTTTCGCTGTGCCAATTATTTGGAGAGAGCCAACAGATCATTTTAGTAATTGTTACTTTTGTATGTTGCCTCCAATTGTAAAAGGGCTAAATAAGAAGAAAAAGTTATCTGTGCACTATCCAAATATTCCATCGGCAATACGTCCAGTTCCTCATGGAGAGGGGCTACCAATTCCTAAAGCACCAGAATCCTTCGTGGTTGAGTCAAGTGAGGAAGAACCTGAAGCGTGTAGTCACGTGCAGTTGTAAGAGATAGCCCTTCTCCTAGTGAGAATCCTAAGTATTAAAATGATTCAACTTCGCTTATGGCTATAATTTTTCTTGGTAATCCTATGCAATATATTATGCCATTTAGGCTTTGTTATGTAGTCAATATCACTTGCTTTATATTTGTGGAAAAACATCTATCTATATAATTATTGTGCATTATGTAGTCATTACGCCTATAGTAGAAAACTTTCCGTTTACAGAAAAACTAGAGCCAATTGACAAATTTCATTGTTATATTTGAACTCAGAATGTGAAATTCATTAAGAAATGGATCCTTTTGTTTCCAAAACTGGCAAAAAATAAAAATTTGTTGAACAGTGTTATCAATGTATGTGAGCCTTCTATATCACACATAATGACACAGAAATGAACAGACAATAGAGGAAAGGTGACAATTGCTCTGGTCCCCAACTGCTTATTGTGGGAGTCAGTGATCCGGATGGATGAACCCCGGACCCCCATATCTGCCAGTGGGAGGACCTGTATGAGGATGTACAATCACCTTTAGATTTAACACCTATGAAGTGTGAGGTCGGATCTGACTGCATTTACAATGAGCAGTTGGTAAAATTCTATAAAAATTTAGTTTGCAGTTTTCAAACAAAAGGAACTCATTTATCCAAGTTTTATGGGATTTGTATGATTGTCTTTGACTGTTCGCACTGTGAAGGTCAGCAAATGTTACACCATTAATATAATAAATGATTATAGAAAGTCAGATTCATTTCTAAAGCACAGTATCGGTCGCATCACAGAGATTCCCACTGTATACAGTGCAGTGGTCAGGCCTCTATAGTGTATACAGCAGAGCGGTCAGGCCTCTATAGTGTATACAGTGCAGCGGTCTGGCCTCTATAGTGTATACAGTGCAGCGGTCTGGCCTCCATAGTGTATACAGTGCAGCGGTCAGGCCTCTATAGTGTATACAGTGCAGCGGTCAGGCCTCTATAGTGTATACAGTGCCGAGGTCAGGCCTCTATAGTGTATACAGTGCCGAGGTCAGGCCTCTATAATGCATACAGTGCAGTGGTCAGGCTTCTATAGTGCACAGTGCAGCGGTCAGGCCTCTATAGTGTATACAGTGCAGCGGTCAGGCCTCCATAGTGCACAGTGCAGGGGTCAGGCCTCTATAGTGTATACAGTGCAGTGGTCAGGACTCTATAGTGTATACAATGCAGCGGTCAGGCCCCTATAGTGTATACAGTGCAGCGGTCAGGCCTCTATAGTGTATACAGTGCAGCGGTCAGGCCTCTATAGTGTATACAGTGCAGCGGTCAGGCCTCTATAGTACACAGTGCAGGGGTCAGGCCTCTAAAGTGCATACAGTGCAGTGGTCAGGCCTCTATAGTGTATACAGTACAGCGGTCAGGCCTCTATAGTGTATACAGTACAGTGGTCAGGCCTCTATAGTGAATAGTACAGTGGTCAGGCCTCTATAGTGTATACAGTGCAGCGGTCAGGCCTCTATAGTGTATACAGTGCAGCGATTAGGCCTCTATAGTGTATACAGTGCAGCGGTCAGGCCTTTATAGTGTATACAGTGCAGCGGTCAGGCCTCTATAGTGTATACAGTGCAGTGGTCAGGCCTCTATAGTGTATACAGTGCAGTGGTCAGGCCTCTATAGTGTATACAGCGCAGCGGTCAGGCCTCTATAGTGTATACAGCGCAGTGGTCAGGCCTCTATAGTGCATACAGTGCAGTGGTCAGGCCTCTATAGTGTATACAGCGCAGTGGTCAGGCCTCTATAGTGTATACAGTGCAGTGGTCAGGCCTCTATAGTGTATACAGTGCAGTGGTCAGGCCTCTATAGTGTATACAGCGCAGTGGTCAGTCCTCTGTAGTACATTCAGCTCTCTGTTCTGGTCTCCATATTGTATACAGAGCAGTCATATAAAAACTCTTGATTACAATTGAATTTGTTCATTTTCTGTAACTCTGGTGCAGAAAGAAATACAGTACAATTTTTTTTTTTTTATCTTTATTTTATGTAAAAATGCCAATAACATGCGGAGCTGATTAGCCGCGGGCACTGAACATGGAAGCAATGCGGTTAGATTTTACTGGATCTCATACGAGAGTTGAGATAATTGAACATAATAATACGTGTTTTAATTTTATTTTCGATAAAACATCGATCCTCTCCTTTCTCCATCAGGTTCCCCAGCTGCTGGAAGTAATCTGCAGTTTGCCGTATGACGGGGTGCGTGTCGTCTCCTTGTACACAACGTGAGAGACACTGACATCGGTCATACAGAAGTCCCATCATCTTCCTCCACGTCTCCTCTGTATAGCCGAGCTGTCGGTGGTAGAGGTGGAGACATGTATGGACTTGTTTGGCAATTTCCAATGCCGCAATGGCCAACTCGGAGTCTTTGATTTGCTGGACATCAGGAAACTGCGGTAGGTGATAGTCCTGGCCGGGCAGACAGGTGCTGTCAGATAACAGGTGAAGCTCTCTGCTGCCCTCTACTGTCATTGCGCAGTCATTGCCGCTCACACAGGGACTGATCAGCACCATTGTGCACACAACAATGACGATCCAAGAGGGGCGGAGTTTGTTCATATCTCGGCGTAAATCTCTTCACCTCCAGCCACGCCATACTCAGCCTGAACATATCTATGTTAATATCCCCTTTTTGTTCAGCACTCACCGACTGGAAATAGGGAGCCCATACCGAAACAGTTTGTAACATGATTGAGATTTGAACTTGTGACTTCACGCACCACAGCTTGCAGCTCTAACCATTGTGCTACACAAGGAGGGCGATATTCTGATCTTTGCTCCGACTGAAATGATTAAACCGCACTTCATATTGTATATATAATATCCTCTAAAAATATTTTTTTTACATTTGAATCCATTCATTTTTTGTAGCGATGGTGTGAGAAGAAAAAAAAGCACAATTTGTTCTTTAGTTTACATGTCTTTATTTCATTTTAAAATACCATCTACATGCAGGGATTTTTTTTTTTGTAGGTGGTATATATGGGCTCTATCAATCATGCTTTCGTGGCACCGGTGTTGGGATAGTAGATTCTGATGCCTTGAATGGAGATTTGGATGGATGGATTTCTCTGTCTTTCGGTAGGAAATTCTTCTTGCTGGCCCGGTAGGGATAAGTATCCGGAGGGTTCTGCACCAGGACGGCTGATGTTCTTTAGGTGTTCTTCACTTGCGGAGCTGATTACCTGCAAGTGCTGAATGTGGAAGCGCTGCACTTGGAAACGATCACTGCTCACACTGGAGACAAATAGTTTTTATGTTCATTACTTTTTGTTTTTAAAATATTTAGTATATGAAATGATTCTTGGAAGACAAAGCCCTCAAATAAAATCTGTGTTTGTACTGCCAGATTATCAATGTATGTGAGCCTTCTATATCACACATAATGACACAGAAATGAACAGACAATAGAGGAAAGGTGACAATTGCTCTGGTCCCCAACTGCTGATTGTGGGAGTCAGTGATCCGGATGGATGAACCCCGGACCCCCATATCTGCCAGTGGGAGGACCTGTATGAGGATGTACAATCACCTTTAGATTTAACACCTATGAAGTGTGAGGTCGGATCTGACTGCATTTACAATGAGCAGTTGGTAAAATTCTATAAAAATGTAGTTTGCAGTTTTCAAACAAAAGGAACTCATTTATCCAAGTTTTATGGGATTTGTATGATTGTCTTTGACTGTTCGCACTGTGAAGGTCAGCAAATATTACCCCATTAATATAATAAATGAATATAGAAAGTCAGATTCATTTCTAAAGCACAGTATCGGTCGCATCACAGAGATTCCCACTGTATACAGTGCAGTGGTCAGGCCTCTATAGTGTATACAGCAGAGCGGTCAGGCCTCTATAGTGTATACAGTGCAGCGGTCTGGCCTCCATAGTGTATACAGTTCAGCGGTCAGGCCTCTATAGTGTATACAGTGCCGAGGTCAGGCCTCTATAGTGCATACAGTGCAGTGGTCAGGCCTCTATAGTGTATACAGTGCAGCGGTCAGGCCTCCATAGTGCACAGTGCAGGGGTCAGGCCTCTATAGTGCATACAGTGCAGTGGTCAGGCCTCTATAGTGCATACAGTGCAGTGGTCAGGCCTCTATGGTGTATACAGTGCAGCGGTCAGGCCTCCATAGTGCACAGTGCAGGGGTCAGGCCTCTATAGTGCATACAGTGCAGTGGTCAGGACTCTATAGTGTATACAATGCAGCGGTCAGGCCCCTATAGTGTATACAGTGCAGCGGTCAGGCCTCTATAGTGTATACAGTGCAGCGGTCAGGCCTCTATAGTGTATACAGTGCAGCGGTCAGGCCTCTATAGTACACAGTGCAGGGGTCAGGCCTCTAAAGTGCATACAGTGCAGTGGTCAGGCCTCTATAGTGTATACAGTACAGCGGTCAGGCCTCTATAGTGTATACAGTACAGTGGTCAGGCCTCTATAGTGAACAGTACAGTGGTCAGGCCTCTATAGTGTATACAGTGCAGCGGTCAGGCCTCTATAGTGTATACAGTGCAGCGGTTAGGCCTCTATAGTGTATACAGTGCAGCGGTCAGGCCTCTATAGTGTATACAGTGCAGCGGTCAGGCCCTCTATAGTGTATACAGTGCAGCGGTCAGGCCTCTATAGTACACAGTGCAGGGGTCAGGCCTCTAAAGTGCATACAGTGCAGTGGTCAGGCCTCTATAGTGTATACAGTACAGCGGTCAGGCCTCTATAGTGTATACAGTACAGTGGTCAGGCCTCTATAGTGAACAGTACAGTGGTCAGGCCTCTATAGTGTATACAGTGCAGCGGTCAGGCCTCTATAGTGTATACAGTGCAGCGGTTAGGCCTCTATAGTGTATACAGTGCAGCGGTCAGGCCTCTATAGTGTATACAGTGCAGCGGTCAGGCCTCTATAGTGTATACAGTGCAGCGGTCAGGCCTCTATAGTGTATACAGCGCAGCGGTCAGGCCTCTATAGTGTATACAGCGCAGTGGTCAGGCCTCTATAGTGCATACAGTGCAGCGGTCAGGCCTCTATAGTGTATACAGCGCAGTGGTCAGGCCTCTATAGTGCATACAGTGCAGTGGTCAGGCCTCTATAGTGTATACAGTGCAGTGGTCAGGCCTCTGTAGTATATACAGTGCAGCGGTCAGGCCTCTATAGTGTATACAGTGCAGTGGTCAGGCCTCTATAGTGTATACAGCGCAGTGGTCAGTCCTCTGTAGTACAATTCAGCTCTCTGTTCTGGTCTCCATATTGTATACAGAGCAGTCATATAAAAACTCTTGATTACATTTGAATTTGTTCATTTCTGTAACACTGGTGCAGAAAGAAATACAGTACAATTTTTTTTTTTTATCTTTATTTTATGTAAAAATGCCAATAACATGCGGAGCTGATTAGCCGCGGGCACTGAACATGGAAGCAATGCGGTTAGATTTTACTGGATCTCATACGAGAGTTGAGATAATTGAACATAATAATACGTGTTTTAATTTCATTTTCGATAAAACATCGATCCTCTCCTTTCTCCATCAGGTTCCCCAGCTGCTGGAAGTAATCTGCAGTTTGCCTTATCACGGGGTGCGTGTCGTCTCCTTGTACACAACGTGAGAGACACTGACATCGGTCATACAGAAGTCCCATCATCTTCCTCCACGTCTCCTCTGTATAGCCGAGCTGTCGGTGGTAGAGGTGGAGACATGTATGGACTTGTTTGGCAATTTCCAATGCCGCAATGGCCAACTCGGAGTCTTTGATTTGCTGGACATCAGGAAACTGCGGTAGGTGATAGTCCTGGCCGGGCAGACAGGTGCTGTCAGGTCTCATGCTGTCATATAACAGGTGAAGCTCTCTGCTGCCCTCTACTGTCATTGCGCAGCCATTGCCGCTCACACAGGGACTGATCAGCAACATTGCGCACGCAAGGAGGACCATCGAAGAGGGGCGGAGTTTGTTCATATCTCAGCGAAAATCTCTTCACCTCCAGCGATGCCATACCCAGCCCGAACATATCCATGTTAATATTCCATTTTTGTTCAGCACTCACCGACTGGAAATAGGGAGCCATACCGAAAAAGTTTTGTAACATGATTGAGATTTGAACTTGTGACTTCACGCCCCACAGCTTGCAGCTCTAACCATTGTGCTACACAAGGAGGGCGATATTCTGATCTTTGCTCAGAGTGAAATGATTAAACCGCACTTCATTTGTATAGAAAATCTCTGAAAATATTTTTTTTACATTTGAATTTGTTCATTTTTTGTAGCACTGGTGCAAATAGAAAAACAGTACAATTTGTTCATTTTTTATAAATGTCTTTATTTTATTTAACAATGCTAATTACATGCAGAGTTTTCTCTCTTTCGAGGCATCGGTGTTATACTATCTAGGGATGGGAGATTCTGACGCCTTGAATGGAGATTTGGATGGATGGATCTCTCCCTCTCCTCTTTCTTTTGGTGAGAAATTCCTCTGGCCGTCTCGGTAAGGATGAGTATCCGGAGGGTTCTGCACCAGGACGGCTGATGTTCTTTTGGATCTTCCGATTTTTGAAGCTGATTAGCCGCGGGCACCGAACATGGAAGTGACGCCGTTTTAATCTTCTCATGCGAGAGTTGAGATAATTCAACATAATAATACGTGTTTCAATTTCATTTTCGA
>NW_028320177.1:0-105400 GCF_062004578.1 Staurois parvus
ACATCGTCATTTACAGGCAGTTGAGTTTACAGTTGTTTTTTTTATCGCAGAAAACATGCGTTCAGCAGTAAATTTTATCAGCATTTCAAACGCCAAATGCTCGTAAATGCGGCTAACCGCGTTTATAAGCATTTGCAAATTTTTTTTAACTCTTCCATTTCCAGATGCTGTCCAGAGCATCATGAAAAATGCATGCAAAGCGTTTTCCCGGTACTCAGATGGACCCGGTACAACATACTTTGAGGTTTTGCATGAAAGAAAAATATGTTAACCCCTTGACGCTGACGTAACACAAATATGGGGTCTCACAGAACTGGGCTTTTTTCCGTGCGTACCTGTCTTTGTGCTGAGATCCCGCCGAACAGAGCTCCCCCAGCACAAAGACCGCAGTGTCACTGAGAGCCCCGGGTCCCGTTCTAACGATCAGGACCCGGGACTCCCGATTCCTGGTCACATGATCGCTGTGATAGCCTCTGATTGGCTATCACAGTGATCAGTCACTGTACAGCCCGGCCCCCTTGTTTTTTTCTCTCTCTATGAATGGAGGAGAGAGATACATTGTATCTCTCTAACTTCTGACATAGAGAAAAAAAATGTTTGTTTAAAAAAAAAAAAAAAAGTAAATTAATATTTAAAAAATAAAGAAAAAATACCTAGATTTGTTTAAAAAAAAAAGAAAGATAAATAAATAACTTAAAAAATAAAAAATAAAGAAAAAAATACCTAGATCAAGGTTTGATCTAGTTCAATGCCAGGGTTAGTGTTTGGGTCAAGGTCAGGGTCAAAGGTCAAGGTCAGGGTCAAAGGTCAGGATTTTTTAAAAATAATTTGGTGTCAGTGTCAGTGTGTTTTAGGTAAAAAAAGACAACAGCAAAATGCACACTATTGTTTCTGGGTTGTACACCGGGTACAAACAACAAATAACATACACATATATGGTATCGCTGCGATCGTCAAGAGCTGGAGAATTTACTTTGGGTTGTTCTTTGGTGGTAGGTTATGGTAGTAACAAGAAACACACAGCTAAATTATAAAAAAATGATTTCATTGTATTATTTTGGGCCAGTTTTCCTTTGATAATAAAAAAAAAATCAGGAGATATCTATTACCATTTACCACCAAATGAAAGCCCAATGTGTCCTGAAAAAAACGCGGTATAATCAGGGGCGGACTGACAACTCATGGGGCCCCCGGGCAATAGGGGATCATGGGGCCCCTGTGTCCTTGCCCACACTCAAAGCACACTCAAAAAAGCCTATAAAAGGTACCAGGGGCATTTAATGGGGCCCCCTACTGACCCCGGGCCCTCGGGCAGTGCCCGAATGCTCGAATGATCAGTCCGCCCCTGGGTATAATCCACCTGGATGTACAAAGTAGTGGTGATGATACGGACGGTTTTACTAACATATGTCAACGTTGCAAAATTGTGCTTAGGCATTAAGATTTGTTTTACCCTTAGGCATGAAGGGGTTAAACTCTACTGCCATCCATAATTTCTCCACAGAAATGAGCTGGAACACATCCAAACACCACAAAAAAAAAAAAAAGACAGCTAATTTCAACAAATACTGCTCTCTCTGCTTCTGCTCTTCCTCTCTATTTCTCTCAAAATGTCTGAAATAGTTAATTTTTTACTGTTTTTCAGTGCATTCTGGGCATTTTGGAAGGTCTTTTGAGGATATCTTTAAAAAACGCTTCTAAAACGCAAACGCTCATACACGCGGTAAGCAAACGCGGCTAAACAGACGTTTTATAACCTACGTTTTCCAGCAATCAGTTTCCATCATTCAGAAGTGTCCCGTGTACATGGGGCCTTACTATTATTGTCGGATGTATTACCAGATTTAATACCATGGAAGAAATAAGTACCATGAAAGTCATGTGGTGAGTCACACGGTTCTGCAATAGGTCCTGATACTCTCCATGTGCGCAGGAGGTTACACATTACTGATAAGTCATTGAGATGTAATCCTGCTTATCTTATAAGTCTGTAAATCAGCTCGTAAAATCACACTCCCGCCCCCAGACAATGAGCGCGGATGGCGTGTAGTACGGCGCGGTTACCATATTAATATAAACACAAATATTTCACAAACACTTCTACAAATACCAGCCTCTTCCTAATCGAAGTTTCACAACCTCGCCCTGCCGCTTCCACGGCCTACACCACTCACACATGTGCCACGGGAAGACATTGAAAAACAATCTATAGTCATTACTTTATGTGTCATGTTACCTTCCTGCAAGTTTGTCGCTGTGATGTAACATCTGCTGTACGGGAGGAAACAATCATTTCTCCAGAATATTTCATACGTTGTGTAACTGTAAAATTAAAACACAGTTATCTTGGCTAATGTTTAGACTGCAGCGGTAGGGAAGGCATGGGCTGCTGATATTCTTTCCCCATAGGCTTGCACTATATGGGTCACTTTTTATTATTATTATACAGGATTTATATTATTATTATTCAGGATTTATATATTATTATTATTATACAGGATTTATATATTATTATTATTATACAGGATTTATATTATTATTATTATACAGGATTTATATATTATTATTATTATACAGGATTTATATTTTTATTATTATTATTATTATTATACAGGATTTATATTATTATTATACAGGATTTATATATTATTATTATTCAGGATTTATATTATTATTATTATTATACAGGATTTATATTATTATTATACAGGATTTATATATTATTATTATTATACACGATTTATATTATTATTATTATACAGGATTTATATATTATTATTATACAGGATTTATATATTATTATTATTATTATTATACAGGATTTATATTATTATTATACAGGATTTATATATTATTATTATTATTATACAGGATTTATATTATTATTATTATACAGGATTTATATTATTATTATACAGGATTTATATATTATTATTATTATTATACAGGATTTATATTATTATTATTATACAGGATTTATATTATTATTATACAGGATTTATATATTATTATTATTATACAGGATTTATATTATTATTATTATACAGGATTTATATATTATTATTATTATTATACAGGATTTATATTATTACTATTATACAGGATTTATATTATTATTATTATACAGGATTTATATTATTATTATACAGGATTTATATGATTATTATACAGGATTTATATATTATTATTATTATACAGGATTTATATATTATTATTATTATAATACAGGATTTATATTATTATTATTATACAGGATTTATATATTATTATTATACAGGATTTATATATTATTATTATACAGGATTTATGGCGCCAACAGTTTGCTCAGCGCTTTACAATATAACTGGAGACAATACAGCAACAATACAGTTCAATACAAGAGGGTTAGGAGGGCCCTGATCCTGGGAGCTTACAATTTTTATTCTTTAACCACTTCACGCCTAAGGGTAAAACAAATCTAAATGCCTATGCACAATTTTGCAATGTTGACATGTGTTAGTAAAACCGTCCGTATCATCACCACTACTTTGTACATCCAGGATGGATTATACCTTGTTTTTTTCAGGACAAATTTGGCTTTCATATTTTTTTTTTTTAAATATTTATTTTATCTTTTTTTTTATAAACAGTTATTTTGCTTTTTTCTCTATGTAAGGATTTTTTTTTTTACCTAAAACACACTGACACTAACTGACACTGATTCCAATTTTTTTTAAAATCCTGACCTTGACCCAAATACTAACCCTGGCACTGAACTAAATTAAACTGTGATCTAGGTATTTTTTCTTTATTTTATTTTTTAGTATTTATTTAGTTATCTTTCCTTTTTTTTTTAACAAACATTTTTTTTTCCTCTCTATGCCAGGAGTTAGAGAGATACAACGTATCTCTCTTCTCCATTCAAAGAGAGAGAAAAAAACAAGGGGGCGGGCTGTACAGTGACTGATCACTGTGATAGCCAATCAGAGGCTATCACAGCGACCATGTGACCCAAAATCGGGAGTCCCGGGTCCCGATCGTTAGAACGGGACCCGGGGCACTCAGTGACACCCCGGTCTTTGTGCTGGGAGAGCGCTGTGTGGTGCGCTCCCAGCACAAAGACAGGTACACAAATATACTGCCCCACGGAAAAAAGCCCAGTTCCATGAGGCCGCATATTTGTGTTACGTCGGTGTCAAGGGGTTAACATTAGATCCACTATTGGAAGTTATATCATTGTAGCACTACCCCATTAGGGGTTGCTGTTGAATTTGGGTCCCCCTATAGTCCCTCACAGCCAGGCATTCGGTATTTTCCACACAAGCTTACTTCAGAATTAGAAACAAGTCCTTGAGCTTTTGTTTTGTTGTTTATTGAGGGGATTAGAACTTGGATAGGCTGGGGGGGGGTATAGGATGCCCAAGGGAACAAATAACCGAGGACAAGCTCCTCTTCTGTGACACAGTCTTTGTTGGAAAGCTAACCAGCATCTCCTAGTTGTACCACCCCAAAACCTAGATTAACTCCTCTTCATCCAGCAATCTGGAGACTTTTCCTGAGCAGGGGACCTGGCTTAAGTTTCTTTAAATGAGGTGAACAGTCACAAGTAGGGGGCTATTCTGGTTTCCCATCGGAGTGCTCCTTCCCCTATCCGCGCTTGAGGGTGCAGGTGTACTCACTCCGATCCTCTCCTGTACAGCTTGTGGGTTGGCTGCTGCTACCAGGCCTATCAGCTGGGCTTCCCTGCCATACAGGTGGTCCTCGCTCAGGGGGCCAGTGAGTTCCAAGTTTTCCACCTTTCCAGCTCCAGGCTTGCAGGCAGGTCCTATCCCATTAGGCCTCCTGGCAACCATCTTCTTCCAGCCTCACATCTTCGTACTCCTTCTTCCACCCGACTATTAACACTCTTCACTCAGCTCTCCTGCTACAGAGCAGGCTCCTACACTTTTAAGGGAGTCCCAGCCTCTTGCCAAGCCTTCTGTTGGGGACTGGCTGGGGTCTCTCAACAGAGCAACCAGTTACCCCTCAGATCCACCCACTGCTTTCAAGGCCCTCCTCCAAAAGCCTCAGAGCAGGGAGAAACTCCAGAGGAGCTGGCTTACAGAGTCTCACAGCCCTGACCACAATTTGGCCCCACTGGCTATTACACCTGAGCTGCTAACAGCTCCTATCTAACCATTATGATATAGCTCCTCCTAGCTAATCGAGGAAGGTGCTACATCATTTTTAAAAATTAGATTTTTTCAACAATTGTGTAAGGACGCAGGTCTGATCCTGCAACCTTTGGCGGTGTCTCTTCTTGCTGAGCCACCTGGGATGCTGTACAGCTCCTTAGACAACCTTGAACCTTTTGCTCCTCCCATGAGCTTCCTATTTCAGCCATGCTTTTGCACTTCTTTTTTTGCCAGATTATTGTGCTCTCTCCAGCCAATATCTCACTATTGTCACTCCTGCCGCTGCCCATCTCCGCTACCAGTGGTTACCAACCTTTGGCTTGTTCCTCAACTATGCTTCTGCTTGATCCCAAACTGCAACCACTTGTAACCAACCTATGGTTCGTTCCTCGACTACTCTTTTGCTTTATTCCAACCTGCAACCACTTGTTAACGACCTTTGGATTGTTTACTGACTATGCTTCTGCTTGATCCCTACCTGCTATATTTGCGGTGCGTTAGTACCACGACCTGGTACTAACGCACCGCAAAAGCTATCTTCACCATCAGGAACTCTGATGAACACCAGTTAGGGCTTAGACTCCACACCTTGGGTGTGCCTATGTTATCAGCCAGAGTAACCTGCTTCTAAACGTATTAGTGGGAGCCTATCTACTGCTATAGCTACCGGTCTCCGAGCCTGACCCCTGAACATGACTAGCTGAATGGTATAATAGTTTTTGTCTTACTTGTAAACATCTTCTTTTTAGGTCCATTGCAGGATACGAGCTCTTTAAGTCATAGACCATTGGGTTATACAGCTATCTTCAGGTGATAGGATTCATCTGAATCTCTGTAGGGTCTGCATTGGTCCACAGACAGAACCTGAGCCGAATGTTCCCTCAGCAGATCATTTGGATATCCCACAATGGGGATGACCTGAGTGCAAAGCAGTGCTCAGGGGTTAGAACCTTGGTGAAGACTTGAGGTGCAGTGGACAGGCCAAAGGAAAGAACAACAATTTGATAATATTGTATGCTTACAGCCAGAGGCGGACTGACCATTTTGAAACTCGGGCACTGCCCGAGGGCCCAGGGTCAGTAGGGGGCCCCATGAGATACCCCAGGTACCTTTTTCATAGGCTTGTTTGAGTTTGGGCAAGGACAAAGGGGCCCCATGATCCCCTATTGCCCGGGGGCCCCATGAGTTGTCAGTCCGCCCCTGCTTACAGCAAAACGCAGGTAGCATTGATGTGCAGGAAAGACGGGCATGTACAAATAAGCATGTCCATAAAGGGGAGGACATCTCCCTGGTAAAGGGAGGTAATGACCAAATGGAAGGATCTCATACAGAAATTTTGATTCTGAAAGAACTTGTGCAGAACATGTAGGTACAGTATGGGGCAAGTGCCTTCTTTCACCTTGGAAACTGTGAACGGGCTGAAGACCCTGGAAACATTCCTTTTCTTGAGATGTAGGCTATGACCCATTGAGAGAGAAGATGCTTTCGAGAGTAATATCTGCCCATCCTTGCGACAAGCTGGTGAGTTTGATGACGTGAATCTCTAGTTTCCAGCTCTTGGTGCCCTGAACCCAAGCATCTGAAACAAAGAGATCATTTGCTTTGTACAGAGCACTGTGTTGATTGTCAACACAGGGCCCTGGGCTGTGATTGGACACTGCCAATCAGCAAAGACCTGTTGATAAACTCCCCCAGTGTACAATCACAGTGGGAGTCGGCGAGCAGGAGCGCATGCATGTGCCCTGTACCTGGAACAGGTACATTTTTGAGGTGAGTGGGGGGAGGGAGCGCTAAGACGCATCTACCCTGTGTGCATTTGGGGATGGATCATCAGCAATGGGGGTTAGTAGAAGGTCCATGTGGAGGTGGTGTCCAAGTCCATCTGTAGTGGGGGGCTTGTAGTAGTATGAACTTGTCCGAGGAGGCAGCCGGCTGCAAGAGCTTGTAGATACTCCTAATGCAGGTAAACTCTTTATAAAGTGCACTTTAAAGGCATAAATACTGCACAGGGACATGATTAAAAATTAATTTGTAAATGCATTGAAAACCAATTAATCCATTTCCGGAGGTCAGTAAAAAGTCAAAAACGTCTTGTCTGTTCAAAACTCTTTATAAAGTGCACTTTAAAGGAATAAAGGGACAAGATTAAAAAAAATAAATTGTAAATGCATTGAAAACCAATTAATCCATTTCGGAGGTCAGAAAAAAGTCAACAAAAGTCTTATCTGTTCAAAACTCTTTATAAAGTGCACTTTAAAGGCATAAATACTGTACAGGGACAAGATTAAAAAAAATTTGTAAGTGCATTGAAAACCAATTTATCCGCTCCGGTGGTCAGAAAAAAAGTAAAAAAAAGCTTTATCTGTTCAAAACTCTTTATAAAGTGCACTTTAAAGGCATAAAGGGACATGATTAAAAAAAATCGTAAATGCATTGAAAACCAATTAATCCGTTCCGGAGGTCAGAAAAAAGTCAACAAAAGTCTTATCTGTTCAAAACTCTTTATAAAGTGCACTTTAAAGGCATAAATACTGTACAGGGACATGATTAAAAATTAATTCGTAAATGCATTGAAAACCAATTAATCTGTTCGTATTGTCGAAAAAGTTTGTAAACCGAGGTACGCCTGTATTAGGCTTCAAGTACTCGAGCCTACCCTGACCGCAGGCCGTGGAAAAATGCAAATCGCAACAAAAACATGGTACCGCGGTTTTGCCACGTTTTGCGCTTTCCCGCGGTCGGCGGTCAAAATGTTCCTCACCTAAACACGGCAGCTCTGTACATGAAACCTTAATGAAAAAGTCACTCCCATTCAGATTGGCTCTACGTATTGACATGTATTTATTTATTTCAGGTACTTATATTATTATTATTATACAGTATTTATAAAGTGCCGATAGTTCGCTCAGCGCTGTACATTACAAAGGGGGACAGAACATGTGACAGAACAATACCAATACAATGTGATACACGAGGGGTTCGAGGGCCCTGCTCTTTCGAGCTTACAATCTAGGAGGGAGGGGATGGTGGCACAGGAGGAGATGGCTGTGGGGGATGGAGTGGTAGGAAGAGTGGAGGAGGTCGGCAAGTTAGCAGGGGGTGGGGTAGGCTTCCCTGAAGAGATGGGTTTTCAGGGTGCGCCTAAAGGAGAGGAGAGTAGGTGATAATCTGATGGGTTGGGGCAGGGAGTTCCAGAGGATGGGTGACACCCTGGAGAAGTCCTGGAGGCGGGCATGGGAGGAGGAGACCAGGGAACTAGAGAGAAGGAGGTCTTGTGAGGAGCGGAGTGTGCGTGCTGGGCGGTACTTGGATATTAGGTCAGTGATGTAGTTCGGGGCAGTATGGTGGACAGCTTTGTACGTCAGCGTTAGGATTTTGAATTTGATCCGTTGCGCAATCGGAAGCCAGTGGAGGGATTGGCAGAGGGGGGTGGCGGAGACGGAGCGGTTGGAAAGGTGAATGAGTCTGGCAGCCGTATTCAGGATGGACTGAAGCGGGGATAGCCAGCGGCGAGGCAGGCCAGTGAGGAGGGAGTTGCAGTAGTCGAGTCGTGATATGATGAGGGAGTGGATGAGCTGTTTAGTGGTTTCTGGGGTGAGGAACGTGCGGATTTTGGCGATGTTGCGGAGGTGGAGTCTGCATGTTGCGGAGGCGGAGTCTGCATGTTGCGGAGGTGGAGTCTGCACGAGTTTGTTAAAGATTGGACTTGGGGCTGGAAGGATAGGTTGGAGTCCAGAATGACACCAAGTACTCTGGCCTGCAGGGCGGGTTTGATGGTAGCATTGTTGGATGTGACAGAGAAATCAATGGGGGGTGGTGTCCGGGCTGGGGGGAAGACAAGAAACTCTGTTTTGGAGAGGTTCAATTTAAGGAAGTGGAGCGACATCCAGTCTGATATGTCGCTCAGTAGGTGTGTGATTCGGGCTGAGACCAAGGGGGTGAGGTGGGGGGTTGAGAGATAGATTTGTGTGTCGTCGGCATAGAGGTGGTAGTTGAAGCCGTGAGAGTGTATGAGTTGGCCAAGGGAGGAGGTATAGATGGAGAAGAGAAGGGGCCCGAGGACAGAGCCTTGAGGGACCCCAACAGAGAGGGGGAGTGAGGGGGAGGTGGTAGCATTATAGGTAACGCTGAAGGAGCGTTGTGACAGGTAGGATGAGAGCCAGGAGAGAGCAGAATCTCTGAGGCCGAGGGAGTGTAGTTTTTTGAGGAGGAAGGGGTGGTCGACTGTGTCGAAGGCCGCAGAGAGGTCAAGGAGTAGGAGCACTGAATAATGGCCATTAGCTTTGGCGGTTAGCAGGTCGTTGAAGAGTTTGAGTAAGGCGATTTCGGTGGAGTGTAGGGGATGGAAGCCGGACTGTAGGGGATCGAGGAGGTTGTTGTCGTTGAGGTGAGAGCATAGGCGGGTGTAGACTAGGCGCTCGAGGAGTTTAGATGTAAATGGGAGCAGGGAGATGGGTCTGAGGTTGTTCGGGTCATTGGGGTCCAGGGAGGGCTTTTTAAGTATGGGGGTGATGTGTGCATGTTTCAGAGGGGAGGGGAAAGTGCCTGAGGAGAGGGAGAGATTGAAGATGTGGGTGAGGGAGCGTAGGATGGAGGAGGAGGAAGGTCGTAGGAGTTGTGAGGGGATAGGGTCGAGGGGGCAGGTGGTGAGGTGGTCATCAGAGAGATATAGCTCCATCAATGTACGCCGCGCTTTACATATATATTGTACATTCACATCAGTCCCTAACCCTCAAGGGGTGTACAATCTAAGGTCCCTAACTCACATTCATACACATACTAGGGACAATTTAGACAGGAGCCAATTCACCTACCAGCATATCTTTGGAGTGTGGAAGGAAACAGGAGTACCCGGAGGAAACCCACGCAGGCACTGGGAGAACATGCAAACTCCAGGCAGGTGGTGCCGTGGTTGGGATTTAAACCAACGACCTGAGTACTGCCAGGGGGAAGTGCTAACCATTTAGGCACTGTGCTACCCGACATGACCAAGCACAGAGGAGAAGCACAGAGACCCGATGTTGAAATCACCTAAAATCATCCTAAATAAGGAATGTCATGAAAACAGAAAATATTCATTTAAAATTTTCATGAAGGCTGGAAGGAGGAACCAGAAAATACAAGCAGATTGAAAATCAGCTAGACCTTCACATTTATGTGTCCGCTGTCTGAAGATAACAAACCATGAAAGAAAAAAATCAGAAACAAATGTTTGATGAATAACTTACGGGATCAATCATCCCACATCACACAACAAGTGGGAAAGAAAATTCTACACTGATGGAAAAGATGAAAACCACATGGAACCGACAGGACCCGGGACTGACATTGAAGACGCCAACCATCCCTACTGTAGTCACTTCTATCAGGGGCAGACTAACAACTCATGGGGCCCCCGGGCAATAGGGGATCATGGGGCCCCTGTGTCCTTGCCCACACTCAAAAAAGCCTATAAAAAAGGTACCAGGGGCATTTCATGCTGCCCCCTACTGACCCCGGGCCCTCGGGCAGTGCCCGAGTGCTCGAATGGTCAGTCCGCCCCTGACTTCTTTACATCTCCTGTAGGATCCCGCCTGAGGCCTGTAAACACATGGCACAAGGAATATGGGGAACTTCAACTCAAGCCGAAGTCAGTGAAGATGTACCAACCCGCCAGAATATACACTGCAATGTACAAAGCCCAACATGGTAGAAGAGGACTCAATGCTCAAATTTTTTAATATAAAAATCACAAACATGTTATACTTACCTGCTCTGTGTAATGGTTTTGCATCCTCCTCTTTTTGCTTCTGACGCCCCCTCCTTCCGCTGAGTACCCCCATAGCAAGCAGTTTGCAATGAGGACACTGATGTGTGCTCGCTCCTGAGCCGGCTCTGTGTGTCATAGACACACATAGTTTGGCTCAGCCCTGTCCCTGCTCCCTCCACATTGGCTGTGATTGACATTGGTTTCTGCTGCTGTCTCTGAGCCTATGAGGGGAGAGAGACCCCGGAGAGCATCTGCTCTTGTGCACATTGCTGGATTGAGAACGGGCTCAGATAAGTATGGGGGGGGAGGGAGGGAGCTGCATACAGAAGGTAAGGCAGAGAATGCATGGACCCTGCATTCACTTATCTGGTCTCCCCGGACCCCGCATTCACTATATCTGCCCTCCCCGGACCCCGCATTCACTATTTCCGCTCTCCCCGGTCCCTGCGTTCACTATATCCGCTCTCCCTGGACCCTGCATTCACTATATCCGCTCTCCCTGGACCCTGCATTCACAATATCCGCTCTCCCCGGACCCCGCATTCACTATATCCGCTCTCCCTGGACCCCGCATTCATTATATCTGCTCTCCCCGGACCCCGCATTCACTATTTCCGCTCTCCCCGGTCCCTGCCTTCACTATATCCGCTCTCCCTGGACCCCGCATTCACAATATCCGCTCTCCCCGGACCCCGCATTCACTATATCCGCTCTCCCCGGACCCCGCATTCATTATATCTGCTCTCCCCGGACCCTGCATTCACTATATCCGCTGTCCCCAGACCCCGCATTCACTATATCCGGTCTCCACGGACCCCGCATTCACTGTATCCGCTCTCCCTGGACCCCGCATTCACTATATCCGGTCTCCACGGACCCGCATTCACTATATCCGCTCTCCCCGGACCCTGTATTCACTATATCCGCTCTCCCCGGACCCCGCATTCACAATATCCGCTCTCCCTGGACCCTGCATTCACTATATCCGCTCTCCCCGGACCCCGCATTCACTATATCCGCTGTCCCCAGACCCCGCATTCACAATATCCGCTCTCCCCGGACCCCGCATTCACTATATCCGGTCTCCACGGACCCCTCATTCACTGTATCCGCTCTCCCC
The DNA here is from genome assembly GCF_062004578.1 of Staurois parvus. Classification (NCBI taxonomy): domain Eukaryota; kingdom Metazoa; phylum Chordata; class Amphibia; order Anura; family Ranidae; genus Staurois; species Staurois parvus. The sequence continues at coordinate 12,023 of NW_028320177.1, forward strand.
GGACCCCGCATTCACTATATCCGCTCTCCCCGGACCCCTCATTCACTGTATCCGCTCTCCCCGGACCCCGCATTCACTATATCCGCTCTCCCCGGACCCCGCATTCACTATATCCGCTCTCCCCGGACCCCGCATTCACTATATCCGCTCTCCCCGGACCATGCATTCACTATATCCGGTCTCCACGGACCCCGCATTCACTCTATCCGCTCTCCCCGGACCCCGCATTCACTATATCCGCTCTCTCCGGAACCCTGCATTCACTATATCCGCTCTCCCTGGACCCCACATTTACTGTATCTGTTCTCCCTGGACCCTGCAATCACTATATCTGGTCTCCGCAGGCCCTGCATTCACTATATCCGCTCTCCCCAGACCCCACATTCATTATATCCGCTCTCCCCAGACCCTGAATTCACTATATCCGCTCTCCCCGGACCCTGCATTCACTATATCCGCTCTCTCCGGAACCCTGCATTCATTATATCCGCTCTCCCCGGACCCCACATTTACTGTATCTGTTCTCCCTGGACCCCGCAATCACTATATCCGCTCTCCCTGGACCCTGCATTCACTATATCCACTCTCCCCGGACCCTGCATTCACTATATCCGCTCTCCCCGGACCCCGCATTCACTATATCCGCTCTCTCCGGAACCCTGCATTCACTATATCCGCTCTCCCCGGACCCCACATTTACTGTATCTGTTCTCCCTGGACCCCGCATTCACTATATCCGCTCTCTCCGGAACCCTGCAATCACTATATCCGCTCTCCCCGAACTCTGCATTCACTATATCCGCTCTCCCCGGACCCTGCATTCACTATATCCGCTCTCCCCAGACCCCACATTCATTATATCCGCTCTCCCCAGACCCTGAATTCACTATATCCGCTCTCCCCGGACCCTGCATTCACTATATCCGCTCTCCCCGGACCCCGCATTCACTATATCCGCTCTCTCCGGAACCCTGCATTCACTATATCCGCTCTCCCCGGACCCCACATTTACTGTATCTGTTCTCCCTGGACCCCGCATTCACTATATCCGCTCTCTCCGGAACCCTGCAATCACTATATCCGCTCTCCCCGAACTCTGCATTCACTATATCCGGTCTCCCCGGACCCCGCATTCACTATATCCGCTCTCCCCAGACCCTACATTCACTATATCCGCTCTCCCCGGACCCTACATTCACTATATCCGCTCTCCCCGGACCCTGCATTCACTATATCTGCTCTCCCCGGACCCTGCATTCACTATATCCGCTCTCCCCGGACCCTGCATTCACTATATCTTGTCTCCCCGGACCCCGCATTTACTATATCCGCTCTCCCCGGACCCTGCATTCACTATATCTGGTCTCCCCGGACCCCGCATTTACTATATCCGCTCTCCCCGGACCCCGCATTCACTATATCCGCTCTCCCCGGACCCTGCATTCACTATATCCACTCTCCCACAGTATGCAGAACATGGAAATACAATATTTCTGGAAATATAAACTACTAAATACCTTTTATCCTCAGCAGTATATAGCAGTCTTGTGACTTCAATCAGTGTCCAGCAGAGAACTGGGTAAAGATTGTAGGAGGAGTTTTCATTCTTCTCTGGCTGTCCTATGAGGCTGCATAACCCCTGACCCTCTGTCTGGACAGCACTAATTGGCCCTGTGCTGATCACATTCACCCTCCCAAAGAGGAAAACAAGCTCTCTTGCAATACACACCAAACTGAGCATGTGCAGAGTATCTCCTATGGCTCTATATTACTAGCAGATGGATTGGAGACAGTAGAAGAAGGGGATGATCAAAGAAGACAGGATCAAACAGCCTTTTTGAGGATTAACCCCTCAGGTTCCAGTGTGTATAACAAGCATGCTTTACTGCATCTACAGACTGATTGTACTGTTGGGGGTTTAGTAACACTTTAAGGCCAAAAAAACAGCTGTTTTTAGAACTACTTTAACTCTTTTACTGCAACCATGTATGTAGTATTTGGCTTGGGGGGGGGGGGGTTGCATACCCTCCCGACAACTGCAGCCACCGGCCTCATTTAGATGTGCGGTTGGGGAGGGCAACTGAAATGCGTAGCTGAGCCGTGTTTTTGCTGCCCACCCCCTTAAGCTGCAACAGGCAGTGGACAGGGGAGTTTACATGACGTGGTCATGATACTTCACTTCACACCTTCAATGTGTTGCTATCGTGTAGCAATACTTGCGGCCCCCTGGACGCTACTCACTCTAACAAAGGGGAAGCACCGCAGACATGGAGTTATACCAGGAGGTGAGGAGGCATCACATTACTTCCTCACCGCCTGTCAGTAGGCTCTGAAGTGCAACCCGAATGCGAATCAAGCTTCAGAGTAAAGAGAGATGCAGATGCAAGTGTAAAGCTATCCATAATTTGACAAGCTGATTGTTGGCTGTCAGGTAGAAGTGATCCAGCGGCTGTGCAGCCACTGGATCACTTTCACACACCCTTGTTCCCCTCTCCGCATGCACCCTGTCAGGTTTCCTGGTCTTAGAGCGCTCATTGGCAAACCCAGGACTGGCATGGTGGGTGTTGCCAGGTAGAGGGGATGGAACATCTGTTCGCTGAGCTTTGCTTCCTGTTAATGACCTGGAAGCAGGGACGGACTGACCGTTCAGGTACTGCCCAAGGGCCGGGGTCAGAAGGGGGCCCCATGAGATGCCCCTGGTACCTTTCATAGGCTTTTTTGGGTGTGGTTTGAGTGTGGGCGAGGACCCAAGGGCCCCATGATCCCCTACTGCCCGGGGGTCCCATGAGTTGTCTGCCTGGAAGTGATGTTTAAAATCATCACTTCCACTTGTAGCACTACCCCCTTAGGAGTCGCCGAGTATTTAGGTCTCCCTAGAGTCCTGCGCAGCCAGGCAACACACATTTTCACCTCAACTTGCATCCAGGAGGCAGTAACCAGTCCTTGAGCTTGTTTTTCAAAGTTTTATTAGGGGATTTGAGCTGGGATAGGGCTAGGGGTGTACAGGGTGCCCAATGGAACTGAGAACCCGAGGACAACTTCCTGGAACTATATACAAGTTTTTACAGTGAAACAGTCTCTTTTGGAAAGCAAGCCAGGGTCTTCAGTTGTACCACCCCAGACCCCAGATGAATCTTCCTCTCATCCAGCTATCTGGGGGAATCCCTGAACAGGGGATCCAGTGCCCGCCATGTTAAAGTAAGACAGTCCCGGATAGTTGCTAATTTGGTTTCCCACCAGAGTGCTCCTTCCCCTATCTGGTCCAGGCGGTTCAGGTTTACTCAGTCCTTCTCCTGTGTTGGGCCGCTCTTTCCCTGCCACACAGGTGGTCCTCTCTCAGGGGGGCAGTGAAGTTCCAAGCTTTCCTCCTTCCGAGGTCCTCCTGCCTGGAGGTGAGCCCCTCTCCCATCTGGGCCCCCTTCCAGGCTCCAGCTCTCCAGGTTCACATCCTCCTCTTCCACCCCAACTCTCCTGCTGCTGAGCAGGCTCATTTACTCTTAAAAGCTGTCCTGGCCCCTTGCCAGACTCCTGTTGGGGATTGGCCAGGATCCTTTAAGGTTATAGACCAGCCACTGCTCACATCCACCCACTGCTTCTAGATATTTCTCCAAAGTTCTAGAGCAGGGGGAAATTCCAGAGAGCTAGTCTGCAGAACCTCTCAGCTCTGCGCCGAATTTGACCCACCTGGCTATCACACACAGGCTGCTACTCAGCCCCCTCCTTACTAACAATTGAAACTAGAGCTCCCCCCTAGCTAGCTAGGAGGGTGCTACACAGGTCATGGTGTCAAGAAACTATTGGAGCACAATTTGCACTTCATTATTTTACCTGCCACACAGGTGGTCCTTTCTCAGGGGGCCAGTGAAATTCCAAGCTTTCCTCCTTCCGAGGTCCTCCTGCCTGGAGGTGAGCCCCTCTCCCATCTGGGCCCCCTTCCAGGCTCCAGCTCTCCAGGTTCACATCCTCCTCTTCCACCCCAACTCTCCTGCTGCTGAGCAGGCTCATTTACTCTTAAAAGCTGTCCTGGCCCCTTGCCAGACTCCTGTTGGGGATTGGCCAGGATCCTCTAAGAGTATAGTCCAGCCTCTCCTCACATTGGCCCACTGCTTCTAGATCTTTCTCCAAAGTTCTAGAGCAGGGGGAAATTCCAGAGCACTAGTCTGCAGAACCGCTCAGCTCTGCCCCAAATTTGACCCACCTGGCTATCACACACAGGCAGCTACTCAGCCCCCTCCTTACTAACAATTGAAGCTAGAGCTCCCCCTAGCTTCCTAGGAGGGTGCTACACAGGTCATGGTGTCAAGAAACTATTGGAGCCCGATTTGCACTGCATTATTTTATTGGAGGGCAGGTGAGAATCTGTCACCAAAAAAATACATCATGAAAGGGACTTTTTATCCCCTATGTGTTAAAAAAAAAGGTGTATGAGAATAACTGTGTAAAAAAAGTATAAAAGTAATCCGTAAAAAGTTTAAAATACATTTTATTTGAATTAATTTAAAGTGGTTCTAAAGGTGCAAGGTTTTTTTTTTTTTTTACCTTTTTAATGTGTTCTCTGTAAAAAACCTTCTCCATGCAGCTCCCCCCCGCAGCCCCCCTAATACTTACTTGAGCCTGATCTTGATCTAGTGATGTGCACTAGAACTGAGGGTCTCTCGGCTCTCTCATCTCCTCAACGGCAAGAGCCATTGGCTCTTGCTGCTGTCAATCACAGCTAGTGAGGAGGGATTAGGGGGCGGGGCCGATGGACAGAGAGCTGGCTTGGGAGCGAGCATGCAGGAGTGCCCCCATAGCAAGTAAGAGGGGGAGGGGGCAGGGGTGCTGGCGGGGGACCCCAGAAGAAGAGGATTGGGGCTGCTATGTACAAAACCATTACACAGAGCCAGGGCCGTGGATAAAGGGGTATCACCAGTCCTCCCGCAGGGGGCCTAGGCCAGCAGGGGGGCCCAGGTAGCTGGTGAATCAGATGTAGGTAGGAAGGCAGCGTTGTATTTAGGTTTCCTGCTGCCCTAGTCAATGCAAAAATCCCCCACCACCACCACCACCACCACAGAGAGACCCTGACACCAACCAACACCCCCCTACCCCATGAAGAGAGCCTGACATTGACCAACAGCACCCCAGCTCTCCCCCCACCCAAGGGAGCCTTCCACTACCACCACCCCCATACACTGGCAACTTCCCCCCCCCCCCCACCACGGTGAGAGAGAGAAGACACTCACCTTCACAGCTCCGGACATCCCCAGAAACAAGAGTCAGGCTCTACATACACCATCAAGAAGCCTACAGCCTCTCTCAAATCCCACCTGGTCCCCATGCTGCGTGTTTCCCTTCTTCCATCCCTTCTTTTGGGGGCGGTGCTGCCCCCCTGAAAATGCTGCCCTAGGCAAATGCCTTGTTTGCCTTGTGGTAAATACGCCCCTGTAGGAAGGGTGATCGGAACAGCGGAGGGGTGATTACTGGAACCAATCCCCTGTATGGCTCTTTCTGCAGCAGCTGAAAGCTGACTTCTTCTCCTCTCCCTTCCATCAGGTTTCCCCCTGCTGCCCAGGCCCCCCACCCCCACAGTGCTGCCGGCTACCCTCCTTTCCTTCCCATCGGCATCTGGCACTAGGACAATAGGAACCTTCAGGATGGAGAGTGGGGGGAAGGTTTCAGTAAATATGTCACATTTACCAGCCCCTTCCTTTCCTGAATGAACACAATGAGCGATCAGTATCGATCACTCACGGTGTTCATTCATAACTGAAGCATAGTAAACTGTTTTTCTTCTGGAAGGGGGGGGGGGGGGGCTGTCAGGTTGGCTGTATGGGGCCCGTGGTTTCTTACAGCAACCCTGCATAGTGCAGGCAAGTATGACGTGTTTGTTATTTTTTAAAAATATTGCCTTTAGAATCTCTGTAGTTTAAAGGTTAATCTACATTATTTAAAGTTAAAGTTAAACACTTAAAATTCCCCCCCCCAAGAAAATGTTTGACAGTCCCCCCCACACACCAATATAGATGTACGTATGAAGGTGAATGCACGTGTTGGGGACGCCTACTCACAGAAATGTCGATTGCGTTGGCAGTCTTCATGCACAGAAATGTCTTGGTGTACAGATGCGGTACCCCGGCCCATTATAAATAACGTCATCTAGGATGACTACTGACCGAAATCTGGAATAAATCACATTTCAGGGGGCAGACTGGTGTGTCAAAAGTTCACATGTCTGCAGAATAAATCCCCTTCTCTCTCTTCTATGAGACGCCCGACAGAGGTGTTCTGACCGAAATCCATCTTCTGAGAAGCTCCGGGAGGATTTTATCACAACGCCGACCGGCGTCACCTTTGTTGTAGCTGTGATTGTATTGTATTTTATACAACTTTATAAAGACGGGAGATACAGAGTCATTTGTGTTAATAATAAAGCATGATACACATCCCGTCAATGGTAATCATAATAAACCCAAAACTAAAAATGGAATATATTGCAGCTTACCAATCGTTAGATGTGGTGGCTGCATTCGTTTTCATTTTTTAGGCTTTTTTTTTTGCCTCTGTTTTCACCTGGTGATCTGGCCAGTAACACACCTCTTGTATTAGTGAGACACAACCAGGCCTGGACTGGCCATAGGGCACACCGGGCATTTGCCCGGTGGGCTGGGGTCATCTGGATAGGAGGGGCGGCCAGACAGCACATAGAGGAACCAGTCCATGCATTTCACTCCTGCAGCCACTAAATGCCCGCTTCTCCTCCTCTCCCTCCTGCAGGCATTCAGCAGTGGCAGGAGAGAAATGCATGGACTGGTTCCTCTTTGTGCCGCCCGACTGCCCCTCCTATCCATCTCCTGCTGCCCTGGGCTCCTGTATACTCCCCCAGTGGCTGCACCCCCTTATCCCCCGCAGCGCTGCCCGGTTCCCCCATCCCTGCAGCTGCTGCAGGGAATCTGTCAGGATAGGCTGTCCCATGGGGCTCTGTGTATCCCTCCCACAGTCAATGCTGACAGTTCCCCCCCTCACCATCACCACAGCTGGGAGAGGACAGACAAAGCTGGTTCTGCCCCTCCTCCTCCTGCCCTCTCCTTCTGTGTCTGCCCCGCCCACACTCTCCAGCAGTTTTCTTTCTCTCTCTCTCTCTGTCTTTCTCTCTTTCTTTCCATCTTACCCTTTCTCTCTTTCTTTCTCTTTCTTTCCTTCTTTCTTTCTTTCTTTCTTTCCATCTTACCCTTTCTCTCTCTCTCTCTCTCTCTCTCTCTCTCTTTCTTTCTTTCCATCTTACCCTTTCTCTCTCTCTCTCTTTCTTTCTCTTTCTTTCCTTCTTTCTCTCTTTATTTCCTTCTTTCTCTTTCTTTCTCTCTCTTTATTGCCTTCTTTCTCTTTCTTTCTTTCTTTCTTTCTCTCTTTATTTCCTTCTTTCTCTTTCTTTCTCTCTTTATTTCCTTCTTTCTCTTTCTTTCTTTCTTTCTTTCTTTCTCCTTCTCTCTTTATTTCCTTCTTTCTCTTTCTTTCTTTCTCTCTTTATTTCCTTCTCTTTCTTTCTCTTTCTTTCTTTCTCTTTCTTTCTATCTTACCCTTTCTCTCTCTCTTTCTCTTTCTTTCCTTCTCTTTCTCTCTCTCTTTCCTTCTCTCTCTCTCTTTCTCTCTCTCTTTCCTTCTCTTTCTCTCTCTCTTTCCTTCTCTTTCTCTCTCTCTTTCCTTCTCTTTCTCTCTCTCTTTCCTTCTCTTTCTCTCTTTCTCTCTCTCTTTCCTTCTCTTTCTCTCTCTTTCTTTCCTTCTCTTTCTTTCCTTCTCTTTCCTTCTCTTTCTTTCCTTCTCTTTCTTTCCTTCTCTTTCTCTCTCTCTTTCCCCTTCTTTCTCTCTCTCTTTCCTTCTCTTTCTCTCTCTTTCTTTCCTTCTCTTTCTTTCCTTCTCTTTCTTTCCTTCTTTCTCTTTCTCTCTCCTTCTTTCTCTTTCTTTCCTTTTGTTTCTTTCCTTCCTACTTTATCACCAAAGCCCCCCAACAGGACTCTTAAAAAAATAATGAAAAAATAAAAACTTACTGACACTAGTGGCGGAACTACCAGGGTTGCAAAGGTCGCTCTTGCGACCGGGCCCTGGCATTTCCCCACCGGGCTCCAAGGAAAGGATCCCTGGGCTTGGGACTGCTCAGTCTAAAATGCCCAGGCCTTTTTTTTGTTCCAGTCTGGGCCTGGATACAACTCTGGAGGAATGAGCACAGCAGGCAGCACCCTCGTCAGTCTAGGGGGGGGTAGGGTAGCATTAGATGTACTACACTACACAAATTGAAGCCAAACTCCAGCTCACACTTCATAATCAGTTACAGCAAACATTTTTTTTTGTTTTGGGGATAAAGGTTTTACATGAATAAATAAAAAATATTAATTTAAGCACACCTGCCAGTGTTAATTTGATGAGGACCTGTAATGTAAGGGGGTACTCTTATAGGAACACTTGATTTAAGGGAACACTTTGATGGGTACACCTGATGTAAGGGAGCACTCTGATTAGGATCACCTGATGTAAGGGAGCACTCTGATTAGGATCACCTGATATAAGGCTGCACTCTGATGGGGACACCTGATGTAAGGGGGCACTTTGATGAGGAGACCTGATGTAAGGGGGTGCTCTGATTAGGATCACTTGATGTAAGGGGGCAATCTGATGTAAAGGGGACTCTGATGGGGACACATGATGTAAGTGGCATTGCGATAGGGACACCTGATGTAAGGGGGCACTCTGATGGGGGTCACCTGATGTAAGGGGGCATTCTGATATAAGGGGTTTCTGATGGGAACACATAATGTAAGTGGCATTCAGATAGGGACACATAATGTAAGGGGGAACTCTGATGGGGACACCTGATGTAAGTGGCATTCAGGGGATCAGGAAGGATTTTTTTTCCCCTGCAGGAGTAAATTGGATCGTGCTTTGCTGGGTTTTGTGCCTTCCTCTGGATCAACTGTGGGTATAGGATTATAAATTTAATGGTTGAACTGGATGGACTTTTGTCTTTTTTTCAGCCAGACAAACTATGTAACTATGTAACTAGCCATCTCTACTGAAAAATCTTTACCCCCGAGCAATTTATTTTCCACTATTAGTTCTGCTTTAACAACCTGAAAATTTCCAGATGTAGAACAGCAAGTCAGAACGGCAAGTCCTAGCATGCCCTAGTAGAGCTCCACAAAAATTAGAAGCAACAATTTGCAGTGCTGATGGCCAAAATGCATTAAAAGGATTTTTGTTAGTAGTGGTGGCATGCTGTCCAAGATAAGTAAATGTCGCCTGAGTACTTTCTAAATCTTAACATCTGATCTCATGCCATGGGTCTTTTAACTGTTGATCATTTATTAGGATCCCGTGAGTTAAGAAATATGGGTGCTGTGCAGGGGCAGACTGACCATTTGGAAACTCGGGCACTGCCCGAGGGCCCGGGGTCAGCAGGGGGCCCCATGAGATGCCCCTGGTACCTTTTTCATAGGCTTTTTTGAGTTTGGGCAAGGACACAGGGGCCCCATGTTCCCCTATTGCCTGGGGGCTCCATGAGTTGTCAGTCCGCCCCTGGACTGGAACAAACAGCTGACATAGGCACCAGCAACCATGTCAATCTAAGGCAGCCAGTAGATATGAACCTGGAAGGTAAATATCAGGCAAATGGAAGACTGAGGCACGGTCAGGAAGAAAGACAAGGTCAGCAACACATACACCACATTCCAAATTATTATTCAAATTCTATTTAAGTGTCACAAAGATGAAATATTTTGTTTTTCAGTGTAACTCATGGATGGCATTGTGTGTCAGGGCTCTTTTGATCACTTAAAACAATCTGGGACACCTGTGATAATTAGATTGGCCGGTGAGCCCAATTTAAGGAAAAACTACTAAAGGACGGCGTTCCACATTATTAAGTAGAGCACCATTTTCAAGCAATATGGGGAAGAAAAAGGATCTCTCTGCTGCCGAAAAGAGTGAAATAGTTCGATGCCTTGGACGAGGGATGAAAACATTCGATATTTCATGAAAACGTAAGTGTGATCATCTCACTATGAAGAGATTTGTGGCTGATTCAGAGCACAGACGGGTTGGTGCAGATAAAGGCACATTGAGGAAGATTTCTGCCAGATCCAGGCATCGGATCAAGAGAGCAGCTGCTAAAATCCCATTACATAGCAGCAAACAGATATTTGAAGCTGCTGGTGCCTCTGGAGTCCCACGGACATCAAGGTGTAGAGTCCTCCAGAGTCCTGCAACTGTGCATAAACCTTCTATTCGGCCACCACTAGCCAATGCTCACAAGCAGAACCGGCTGCATTGGGCAGAAAAATACATGAAGACTAATTTTCAAACAGTCCTGTTCACTGATGAGCGCCGTGCAACCCTGGATGGTCCAGATGGATGGAGTAATGGATGGTTGGTGGACGGCCACCCTGTTCCAACAAGGCTGCGACGTCAGCAAGGCAGTGGTGGAGTCATGTTTTGGGCCGGAATCATGGGAACAGAGCTGGTCGACCCCTTTAGGGTCCCCAAAGGTGTAAAGATGACCTCTACAAAGTATGTGGAGTTTATGACTGACCACTTTCTTCCCTGGTACAGAAGGAAGAACTATGCTTTCCGTAATAAAATCATCTTCATGCATGACAATGCACCATCTCATGCTGCAAAGAATACCTCCGCATCAATGGCTGCTATGGGGATAACAGGAGAGAAAGTCATGGTGTGGCCTCCATCCTCCCCCGACCTCAATCCTATTGAGAACCTTTGGAGCATCCTCAAGCAAAAGATCTATGAGGGTGGGAGGCAGTTTACATCCAAACAGCAGCTCTGGGAGGCTATTCTGACATCTTGCAAACAAATTCAAGCAGAAACTGTCCAAAAACTCCCAAGTTCAATGGATGCAAGACTTGTGATCTGCTATCAGATAAGGGCTCCTATGTTACAATGTAACGTGACCGCTTCAAATGTTTACAAAGTTACAATGTTGGTAAAAGTTTGATTGAAATAGCTTTTGATTTCAGTAAATTTGCTGCAAACACAACAAATGACAATTTTCAGTTCTTTACAACCTAGAAAGTGTTTTGAAACTTCCTGTGCGGAATAATTTGGAACAAAAATCCTGTTATCATTAGGAGGTTTGTGCAATAAAATGTGAATTGTCCTCTTATAGTTGTAACAGGAGAATTATGCCGACTGTTATTTACATCAATTATTGAGGGAAATGAGAAAAATATCATTTGCAGAATAATTTGGAACACGGTGTAGACAGCAGGATCACGGTCAGGAGGCAAGTCATGGTCAGCAATACATAGACAGCAAGATCATAGTCATGGAGCAATGCAGGCCATAGACGGGGAGAAAAACGGCCGATTTTTCTTTTAAAAAATGAAGAAAGCGGCCGACGTTACCAGCAATGGTAAAAAAAAAATCGGCCGATTTTCATCCCGTCTACAGCCGGCAAAAAGTGTCCCTGCAGAGAGCTCTGCTATTTCTTTGACAGTTCTTTGACATTTACAGAGGTTGCAACATTGTATCTATTTGTATCCATTTAGGATACAGATGTTTTTATTCGGAAACAAATAGATACAACTTTGCAACCTCTGTAAATGTCAAAGAACTGTCAAAGAAATAGCAGAGCTCTCTGCAGGGACACTTTTTGCCGGGCTGGAATTCCTCTTATTTTTAATTCTTCTTCATCATCATCATCCTCTTCTTCTTCATCATCATCATCCTCTTCTTCTTCATCATCATTCTCTTCTTCTGCTTCTTTTTCTTCATCATCATCATCCTCTTCTTCTTCCTCTTCTTCTTCATCATCATCATCCTCTTCTTCTTCTTCTTCATCATCCTCTTCTTATTCTTTTTCTTCATCATCCTCTTCTTCATCATCATCATCATCATCCTCTTCTTCATCATCCTCTTCTTCATCATCCTCATCATCCTCTTCTTCATCATCATCATCATCCTCTTCTTCTTCATCATCATCATCCTCTTCTTCTTCATCATCATCCTCTTCTTCATCATCATCATCCTCTTCTTCTTCATCATCATCCTCTTCTTCTTCATCATCATCCTCTTCTTCTTCTTCTTCTTCTTCTTCTGCTTCTTCTTCTTCATCATCATCATCCTCTTATTCTTCTTTTTCTTCATCATCTTCTTCTTCTTCATCATCATCCTCTTCTGCTTCTTCATCATCATCATCCTCTTCTTCTTCATCATTATCCTCTTCTTTTTCTTCATCGTCATCATCTTCTTCTACTTCTTCATCATCATCATCCTCTTCTTCTTCTTCATCATCCTCTTCTTCTTCATCCTCTTCTTCTTCCTTTTCTTCTTTTTGTCTTCCTCTTGCAGGTCACTGCTCATGCACAGATTTTTTATCGGTAAAAAAATCGGCCGATTTGCCCGTTATTGCCGCGAAAATCGGTCGATCAGCAAAATCGGCCGATTTTTTTTCAAACTTTACCGATAAAAAAAATCTGCCAAAATACAGAAAAACGGCCGAACAAATAGCCCACTAACGATCCTAAAATCGGCCGATTTTATTTTCGGCCGAAAAATCAGCCGATTTTCGACCCATCTATGGCCTGCACAAGCCAAGGTCAGCAAAGGATAGACATATGAGCCAAGGTCAGAGCAGAGAAGAATCAAGAGAAAGGCTGGGTCAGCAACAAGAAATAAGAAAAAGAATGGATTCAGGGAACAGGGAACAGCTGAAGATCATCCAGTCCCTCCTCTTTGAGCACTCTTCTTTAATTAATCCATCAGGTGCCAAGTCTGGAATCAGGCGTGTTCCCACGCACCTGCACATGCACACATTCATGCAACATGTTCACAAACATTTTCATGCAAACTAACATGTCCACATAACCTGCTGACAAATTCTCCGTGTGCATTTTTGTGCACATGAACATCTGCTCTTGAAGCCATCCTCACAGTGGAAATTGTGTGGGTAGATGAACAACTGCAACTAAAAATAAGATCTCCTGAATCATGTTACATGAAAACAACATACACTATATTGCCAAAAGTGTTGGGCCGCAGGCCTTTACATGCAAATTAACTTCCCTCCTAGTCTTAGTCCGTAGGGTTCAATATTGAGTTGGCCCCGCCCTTTGCAGCTATAACAGCTTCAACTCTTCTGGGAAGGCCGTCCACAAGGTTTAGGAGGGTGTCTATGGGAAGGTTGGACCATTCTTCCAGAAGCACATTTGTCAGGTCAGGCACTGATGTCGGGGGAGGAGGCCTGGCTCGCAGTCTCCGCTCTAATTCATCCCAAAGGTGTTCTATGGGGTTGAGGTCAGGACTCTGTGCAGGTCAGTCAAGTTCCTCCACCCCAAACTGGCTCCATGTCTTTATGGACCTTGCTTTGTGCACTGGTGCGCAGTCATGTTGGAACAGGAAGGGGCCATCCCCAAACTCTTCCCACAAAGTTGGGATCATGAAATTGTCCAAAATATCTTGGTATGCTGACACCTTCAGAGTTCCCTTCACTGGAACTAGGGGGCCAAGCCCAACCCCTGAAAAACAGCCCCACACCATAATGCCCCCTCCACCAAACTTTTCACTTGGCACAATGCAGTCAGGCAAGTACTGTTCTCCTGGGAACAGCCAAACCAAGACACATCCATTGGATTTTCAGACAGAGAAGCGTGATTGGTCACTCCAGAGAACACGTCGCCACTGTTCTAGAGTCCAGTGGCAACGTGCTTTACACCACAATATCCGACCCTTTGCACTGCATTGGAGATGTAAGGCTGGGATGCAGCTGCTCGTCCATGGAAACCCATTCCATGAATCTCGCTACGCACTGTTGTTGTGCTCATCTGAAGGCCACACAAAGTTTAGAGGTCTTTAGCTATTGGCTCTGCAGAAAGTTGGCGACTTCTGCACACTGCACTTCAGCATGCGCTGACTCCGCCCTGTCATGTGACGTGGCCTACCACTTGGTGGCTGAGTTGCTGTTGTTCCCAGTTGCTTCCACTTTGTTATAATCCCACTAACAGTTGAGCGTGGAATATTTAGTAGCCAGGAAATGTCACGGATGGACTTATTGCCCAGGTGGCCACCTATCACGGGACCACGCTTGGAGTCACTGAGCTCCTGAGAGCGACCCATTCTTTCACCAATGTTTGTAGAAGCAGTCTGCATGCCTAGAGGCTTGATTGTATACACCTGTGTCCATGGAGGGGATTGGAACACCTGAATCACATGATATGGAGGGGATTGAAACACCTGAATCACATGATTTGGAGGGCGGGGCCAATACTTTTGGCAATATAGTGTATATTGTATACACTGTGTTCCAAATTATTCTGCAAATTATATTTTTCTCATTTCCCTCAATAATTGATGTAAATAACAGTCGGCATAATTCTCAGGTTACAACTATAAGAGGACAATTCACATTTTATTGCACAAACCTCCTAATGATAACAGGATTTTTGTTCCAAATTATTCCGCACAGAAAGTTTCAAAACACTTTCTAGGTTGTAAAGAACTGAAAATTGTCATTTGTTGTGTTTGCAGCATATTTACTGAAATCAAAAGCTATTTCAATCAAACTTTTAACAACATTGTAACTTTGTAAACATTTGAAGCGGTCACGTTACATTGTAACATAGGAGCCCTTATCTGATAGCAGATCACAAGTCTGGCATCCATTGAACTTGTTAGTTTTTGGACAGTTTCTGCTTGACTTTGTTTGCAAGATGTCAGAATAGCCTCCCAGAGCTGCTGTTTGGATGTAAACTGCCTCCCACCCTCATAGATCTTTTGCTTGAGGATGCTCCAAAGGTTCTCAATAGGATTGAGGTGAGGGGAGGATGGAGGCCACACCATGACTTTCTCTCCTTTTATCCCCATAGCAGCCATTGATGCGGAGGTATTCTTTGCAGCATGAGATGGTGCATTGTCATGCATGAAGATGATTTTATTACGGAAAGCATAGTTCTTCCTTCTGTACCAGGGAAGAAAGTGGTCAGTCATAAACTCCACATACTTTGCAGAGGTCATCTTTACACCTTTGGGGACCCTAAAGGGGCCGACCAGCTCTGTTCCCATGATTCCGGCCCAAAACATGACTCCACCACCGCCTTGCTGACGTCGCAGCCTTGTTGGAATGGGGTGGCCGTCCACCAACCATCCACTACTCTATCCATCTGGGCCATCCAGGGTTGCACGGCACTCATCAGTGAACAGGACTGTTTGAAAATTAGTCTTCATGTATTTTTCTGCCCAATGCAGCCGTTTCTGCTTGTGAGCATTGGTTAGTGGTGGCCGAATAGAAGGTTTATGCACAGCTGCAAGACTCTGGAGGACTCTACACTTTGATGTCCGTGGGACTCCAGAGGCACCAGCAGCTTCAAATATCTGTTTGCTGCTATGTAATGGGATTTTAGCAGCTGCTCTCTTGATCCGATGCATGGATCTGGCAGAAATCTTCCTCAATGTGCCTTTATCTGCACCAACCCGTCTGTGCTCTGAATCAGCCACAAATCTCTTCATAGTGCGATGATCACGTTTAGGTTTTTATGAAATATCGAATGTTTTCATACCTTGTCCAAGGCATCGAACTATTTCACTCTTTTCGGCAGCAGAGAGATCCTTTTTCTTCCCCATATTGCTTGAAAATGGTGCTCTGCTTAATAATGTGGAACGCCGTCCTTTAGTAGTTTTTCCTTAAATTGGGCTCACCGGCCAATCTAATTATCACAGGTGTCCCAGATTGTTTTCAGTGATCAAAAGGGCCCGAGGGCCCGGGGTCAGTAAGGGGCCCCATGCGATGTCCCTGGTATCTTTCATAGGCTTTTTTGGGTGTGGTTTGAGTGTGGGAAAGGACACAGGGGCCCCATGTTCCCCTATTGCCCAGGGGCCCCATGAGTTGTCAGTCCGTCCCTGGGTATGAATACTTTTTCAAGGCACTGTATATAAAGGGAGATAAGAAATGTATCAATCAAGAATGGTGAAAGGGGGGCTGGGGAACAAGAGAAAAGGAGTGCTATTTAGCAAGTATGGTGAGAAATGATGAGCAAAGGCGAGAGGTAAATAAAAGAGAAGAGAAGATTTGGGATCAGCAGAGTGCTAACAGAAATAAATAGTGTAGCAAAGTAAAATCATGCAGCAATTACAGTACTTTTTCAATCAAAATATAAAAATTAAAAGGGCTTCAAATAGCCCCATGGATCATTAAGCCAAAGAAAAAAAAAACAGACAATTAAAATGTGCTGCTGCTTATTGCTGAATAAACACACTCCGAGATGGGCAGAGGGGGGAGAGCTTGTGAATCCCGCTGTAATTCTTCTGCTGTCTGAATCCTTTAACTCTTTCAGATATCAAATATTTTTTGTTGGAATTTAACCACTTGCCATCCAACTTATGTATACATATATATATATATATATATATATACATCCTGGAATCTAAGTAGTTATAGCAGGATCATGGACTGTTATATTTTGAGCTGGCGAACAGCTTTTACATAAAAGTGATGCCAGCAGCCTCCCCACTCGGTAGCCCAGGACCACGGTAAGTGGTCAGTCAGGTCAGCTGCCCACAAAGGAGATGGAGGAATGTCCGTTCCCCTATCTCCCCTGTGATGAATGACAAGGAATTAGTCACTTCTGCTTTCGGAGATGTCTTTCCCTGGCTGGGAAGCCAGGAGAGCAGCTGATCAAACGGATCTGTGTTTGATCAGCTGCCTTGGAAGGCAGGGAAGGCATCAGGGGTCTAATAGACCCCAAATCTCTTCATTAAGAGTACCTGTCACTGCCCAAAGCTATCACAAGAGGTTCTATTAACTCCTTGTGATAGCAATAACGTTAAATGAAAAAAAAAATTGTAAAAGTGTAAAAAAATTACATCTAAATAAAGTAAACGGAAAAAAAATTAAAGCACTCCCATGCCCAGGCGTAAATGGAAACCCACACATTGGTTTACATGCATAAACGATTATTGCACCACGCGTTTTAGGTATCGCCTTGAGCGTTAAGGTGAAAGCAATAATTCCAACGCATTAGCTCATGTTTAACTCTAAACTGATAGCCTGTAAAGGTTTTTAAAGGAGTCGCCTATAGACATTTATAGGTACCATAGTTTGTTACGCTTAGGCTTGCAGAATTTAAAATCTTGACACATTTGGTATCTATTGATTCAACGCAATATCTTCTTTCATATTTTACCAAAAATGGGTATTATATTGTGTTTGTGTGCAGTACAATTTATTTGAGTGTATTTTTTCCTGAAAATTGGAATTTAATAAACATCTGTGCAAATATCGTGTGACATAAAAAAAATTGCAACAGGCACCATTTTTAAATATCCAGGGCTTCCATAAAATATATAATGTTTTAGGATGCTAAATAATTTTCTAGTGAAAAATGTTTTAATTTTAATATGTTTATGAAAAATGTCACAATTGCCCCGAATGGTAAGCGGTTAAATCCAATAATTTATGGATTTCTGGGTAGTAACATTGGAATTCTCATTATAGGTTTGGGCTGGCCTATCAAGTCAGTGCGCCCCATCCCTTATTTTCAATACTCAAAATACCAAGTAGGTTGACCAAGTTCATACCAATACCAAGTTGGTTGGTAGACTGAGACTTGTGGGGTGCTATACCAAGTCGGTTGACCAAGTTGGTACCAATACCAAATTGGTTCGTAGGCTGGAACTTGTGGGGTGCTATACCAAGTAGGTTGACCCAGTTGGTAACAATACCAAGTTGGTTTGTAGGCTGGGACTTGTGGGGTGCTATACCAAGTAGGTTGACCCAGTTGGTACCAATACCAAGATGGTTTGTAGGCTGGGACTTGTGTGGTGCTATACCACGTAGGTTGACCAAGTTGGTACCAATACCAAGTTGGTTGGTAGGCTGGGACTTGTGTGGTGCTATACCACGTAGGTTGACCAAGTTGGTTTGTAGGCTGGGACTTGTGGGGTGCTATACCAAGTAGGTTGACCCAGTTGGTACCAATACCAAGTTGGTTGGTAGGCTGGGACTTGTGGGGTGCTATATCATGTAGGTTGACCAAGTTGGTAACAATACCAAGTTGGTTTGTAGGCTGGGACTTGTGGGGTGCTATACCAAGTAGGTTGACCCAGTTGGTACCAATACCAAGTTGGTTGGTAGGCTGGGACTTGTGTGGTGCTATACCACATAGGTTGACCAAGTTGGTACCAAAACTAAGTTGGCTTGTAGGCTGGGACTTGTGGGGTGCTATACCAAGTAGGTTGACCCAGTTGGTACCAATACCAATTTGGCTGATAGGCTGTGACTTGGGGGATGCTACAAAGCTGTATTATGCATAGACTTTCTATCACCTCTGTTGGATGGGAAATAGGTGCCCAAACCCAACCCCACCCTATGTATGGGGAGATCTCAGCACATTAAGCCTAAGCTGGACAGAAATGTAGAGCCATCTAATGGATAGCTATAACAGTGCTATACAGCTCTGTAATCATATGGTAACAGTGAGATAAAACAAGCATACCAGCGGGAGATAAAGTGACAACATCTGCATCAACAGAATATGGCCATTGTTTGATTGCTGGGATTGGAACAAAGCCAGTACCTCCTAGAAAGAAAGTGTTCACCAACAGGCAAGATTCTGGATACCAGACCTAATGATCGATCTACAGTATATGTTGATTAAAGAACTAAATTTTTCATGTCAGGTCTTCATGGCGGTCTTAGTCTCCCATTTCATTTACCTCCTACTATGTTTTCTCCTTGGGGACCTAGGGAAATCAGACACCCTAAACACCCCACCAACGGTTCAGCTTGTCTTTTTCCCTGTTCCTAAAAAGAGGGTCAACTGTCTTGAGAAATGTGTGAAGTTCAACCATAATCAGCAAAAAGAAGATTAAAATTATGTCTCTTTGATATATGTAATGTTCCATGGATGGCGCATTCATGGTATTGTGTGGACAGGTACATTGTGAGATATTGAATATCAAGGCTTCTAGATGTGTCAAGTCTCTAATAGGTCTCTTAGGGAAATATGCTTTTTTTTAGGGTACATTTTCTACATGTAATACATCAATGTAGAACCTGAAAAACCCCAGCATGCCTTCAGACTACTTAGTGTTCTGTCCCCACATGAAGGCGAATGAAGGTATAACTGACGATGGCTGTGTAACTTCCTACCTTCGTATTCAAGCAGTGGACCAGACCGGACCGGCAGATGCTTAGGTTAGACGGATCCAAACGTATACACAGGAATGAAATCAGCGTGGGTTTATTTGATCCAAATACAGCGACAAGCGGTGATACAATACTGTAATGTAGTAGAGGTATTGATGCTGTCCTGTGATATCTTTCCTGAGGCTAACTGCTGGTCAAAAACTGATGCCTTCACAAGCCCAGGGTATTGAATGTCCTGTTACACAGCTATGAAGCACATAAAATGGCTGCAGGAAGTGACCAGAACCAAGGCTTGCCTAAAACCACGCCCAGCAGAGGAAAAACTTTACTAGCAAGAACAGAGGCGTGCAGCATGCAAATTCTGGCCAGCAGATGGCAGCAAACAGATCAATACATAGAAACAAACATGGTGAAATAAGAATTGGTAATACAATGCAATGCACAGTTAAATAAATATGAGGAGAACAGCACACTTGGTATTTTGAGTTTTTTGTAGATAACAAAGTGCTTCATCAACTGACCATTGTGCGCATATCTGGTGGCTCTATAAGTGAGGAAGTATCCGCAGCAAGCAAGGACTGAACCTGGTAGGCACCATCCATAACTTGCAAAAAAAAGAGGAAAGAGAGAAAAGGCACCTCTAAGTGTAGACTTCAAATCAAATTTTTTGCACACAAATATTCGCATCTCACAGGAGAGTAGGTGACGTCATCATGCCTACGTTGCGCTCCACGAGCGCTCCAGCCCTCACTTCTGCATCCCTTCCATCTCGCTGGCCAGCTTGGATACAAAGCAAGTGGGTCTGAGTCTACAAACAGCGTTCAGAGGACTGTTTACCCGAATTGACCCGAAATGTTCCCTTTTATCATACTCTCCTGTGAGTTGCCTAATATTTGTGTGCAATAAACTTGATTTTAAGTCTACACCTAGAGGCGCCTTTTCTCTCTTCCCTCTTTTTGCATGTACAGCTCTGGAATAAGCTTCACATCCAAACAATGGCTGCCAAAAGTGGATGGACATTATCCCATAACCAATGACTATATCAGTAGCCTTTACCCTATTATGCAATTATTGTGTGACATGATTTTTTTATGATTTTTTTAAAGAATTTAATTGTTAACTGTTTAGGATAATATCCACTACCAAAATAGTGGAGTATCACTAATCCCTACTATAGACGAGTGCAGTAAGGAAAATAGTATCTGGCTTGTGCCTTTATCCCTAGAGTCAATCTATAACCTAAATATCTTTTTTGGGTGAAATTTCCC
Source organism: Staurois parvus (assembly GCF_062004578.1). Classification (NCBI taxonomy): domain Eukaryota; kingdom Metazoa; phylum Chordata; class Amphibia; order Anura; family Ranidae; genus Staurois; species Staurois parvus. The sequence continues at coordinate 32,411 of NW_028320177.1, forward strand.
TTTAAAGCCCAAATCCAACCTAAATTCTATGACCTAAATATCTTTTTTGGGTGGAATTTCCCTTTAAAGCCCAAATCCAACCTAAAATTGCTGTTAAAATATTAATTGCCCCGCAGTAGTAGAAATGAAAAAGCAGCTCTCCTTGCAATACTCCCATAGAATCGGCAATTGGAAGTCCAGCACCGATCCTTGCCCAGCATCATTCAACCAACTTCAGGTGAGCCCGGGGTATCAGATACAGTATGTTTCCCTGGTGGTGCGTCATCAAGCCACCTTATTCTTACAGGGCCATGCTGCAGGGAACCGTGCCGACAGACAGCAGAGTCCCCAGGGGCTTACTGGCCTACTGGAGCTCCTGAGGATCCTCTGGTGGGCCCCAATGATACAGGGCAAACATGGCATTAAAACCACATGGTGGTCGCCCATCCCATACCATCTCCTTCCTAGCAGCTAAGAGGTGGAGCTATATAAGTGTAGAGTATGTGTATGGTGGGAAGGCGGGGCCTACAGTGTGTGTGAGAAATGGATAGATAGAGGGCATAGACCAGGAGTCTCCTGACCTCTATTTATCCAATTCCCACAAATACCGCCAACCCTGCCCTCCTGCTACATACTACATCACCACTGCCGCTGTGTCTCCTTCTCCCAACATTGACACAATGATTGCTGACTGATGGCAACTTCTAAAAGATAGAAGCACTGACCAAAGGCAGAGTATCTCTTTCTCAGCCAGGGTTTCATGGAACCCTACGGTTCCTCCAGAAGTTGCTAGGAGTTCCTTGAGCAATGAGCAATTTCTGCCTCTCAGATAAGTTTCCACTGAGACCATTGGTCTTTTTAGCTATTAACCTCCTCTGCGGTCTGATTATTTCAGATTTTTGGTGCTGAAAGCGGTACCATTTTTGTGAATGGAAATATGTAGTTTTTTTATTGTAGGCTGTAATGTAGGAATAACTCACTGAAATCTGTCCGAACAAGAGTCTAGTAAACATCCCGGGGAGGATAAAACTTGAAACACGAAATCATAAATTATAATTTAATAAATACTCATAAAAAATAATAATATAATAATAAATTTAATTCAATAATATAATCAAACCAAAAACACTGAAATGTGAAATATAGCGCCAAGTTCGCACATCGCTGAGCAAAGTCGCAGAATTGTTTTCAGTGTCTGATGCCGAATTTCCCCCACGAATCATTATCACTCAATTCTGCAAGTAGTTCTGATTTACTATCGCTGTTCTCTAGCCGGTCTAAAACTGCTTTTGACCTAAAGGGACGCTTTTTGGACGCCATGGACGTTTCTAAGTTTCCAGGCAGAAAGAACAGTAAAAATGCAGGCAGGGCGCCGGACAAAGCACTCGGGACAAAATGTATGTGAAATGGTTTGAAACAGCAATGTTTTGCTCTGAAATAATCGTTTTAAAAAAAATTTCATTTTTTAAAATGTTCAAATTTGCCGCCAGTTCTGACGTCACAGGGACCGGAACACGGAAGCCGGATGCCGGCATCGGCCGAAGGAGATGGACAGGGACGCTGCAGGGGACGCATCGCAGAGCGAAGGACAAGGTAAGAGCTGCAAGGAATCCCTGTGCAGCGCCGCATGGTAAGCCCGAGTGTAGCTCGGGGTTACCGCTTTTGGTACTGAAACTCTACCCCGAGCTACACTCGGGAATACCGCCAGGGGGGTTAAGAGGGTAGTTCTTCCAAATGACCACAAGTGTGAGGATCATTCTTCACATTGACAATCACTCTAATGTATCATGGGTTGTAGGTATAGTAATTCTTAGCAGGGATTTCCTGAGACTGGAAAGTTATTTCAAGGGTTCCTCTGTGTTGAAAAGGTTGAGGAAGGCTGCTCTCTTGATTTAATGTTGCAATAATTGCAACAGATGGGCAGAGCCACCTTGGCTTGGTACTGGATAAAGCTGGGGGCACACTGTAGGTGAACTCCAATGGAGCCATCATTTAGCTGGAGTCATGCCAGTAAATCAACCTGAACAAATCAACTCCCAACCCAACAATTTTCCAAGGGGATCAATAAATCCGAATGTGCAGATCTGGATCAGCTGGAATGTTCTTGAACTACAGCAGAAGACTATGCAAGTCTTAGAAGTTGGTTGAGTTAATCACTTCATACATACAGCTTTACGCAAAATCAGCTTTGTATTATCAGATTTTCTGGTCTGCTGGCAGATCTGTGGTTCATTAGTCAGTTTGCTCATAGAGGTTGAAGCCATCTACTGTATGTGTAGTCTAGCAATGAATGGAAAGCACCCGGAGTTCAGTTCAAAGCAGGTTTGGTGAACTTTACTGACGTTCAGGTGCTGAGTCTGAACCCCACTGAAGTCAATGGGAGTCGAATGTTAAAAAAACCCAGTAAGGCTCTGTGCACACTGGGGGGGGGGGTGTTTTGATAACGTTGGTAACATTAGCTGTGTAAAGTCACATTAAAAACGTGAGTTTTTCAGCTTTTTTTTAGCATTTTTGCATTAGCGTTTAGTGGCGTTTTGCCACGTTTTTCCGTGTTTGCATTTTTTAGGGTTTATTTGGTCAAAATAACCTCCAAAAACTCAGGTTTGCAGCGGTTTACCGTGTTTTACTGTTTTTTCCTGCATTTTTCAGCGTTAGAGCATTTTTACAGCTAAAAAAATCCTCTAGAAACCCACTAGTCCTGTTTTTTTTCCAGCCAAGAAACATCCCTGCCAAAAAAAGTTGATTCCAGTTTATGTGCGCATGGACACGTAGGATAACATGCCGGGGATGGACACGTAGGAGAACATGCCGGGGATGGACACGTAGGATAACACGCCGGGGATCGACACGTAGGATAACATGCCGGGGATGGACACGTAGGATAACACGCCGGGGATGGACACGTAGGATAACACGCCGGGGATGGACACGTAGGATAACACGCCGGGGATGGACACGTAGGAGAACATGCCGGGGATGGACACGTAGGATAACACGCCGGGGATGGACACGTAGGATAACACGCCGGGGATGGACACGTAGGATAACACGCCGGAGATGGACACGTAGGATAGCACGTTTGCATGAGGACTAATGGTCATTTTCTAGGCTAATAGGCAAGGAATTGTCAAACAAATGACATGGAGGGCTGGGCATCGCCAGGGGAGGGGGGGGGGGGAATATGTACCAAACCAAAAAAAAATTGGTTCAAAACACTACTTGGTGGGGAGCAGCGATTTAATAATATATGTTTACCGCTGCTCGAGGTAGAGAGACTCCCAATCTCCAAGCACAACTCCTCCTGTAGGTGCTGGCCCAGCTCCTGTGCTGCATAGTTGAGAACAAAGTCCAATCAGCTGCACTCCAAACAATCTACTTTATTGAACCAAGATAAAACCAATACAGACAGTGGACATACAGTGGGGGCAGGGGCGGACTGACCATTTGGAAACTTGGGCACTGCCCGAGGGCCCGGGGTCAGTAGGGGGGCCCCATGAGATGCCCCTGGTACCTTTTTCATAGGCTTTTTTCAGTTTGGGCAAGGACACAGGGGCCCCATGATCCCCTATTACCCGGGGACCCCATGAGTTGTCAGTCCGCCCCTGAGTGGGGGACTGGCACCTGGCACTGTATTTCCACTGTCTGTATTGGATTTATCTTGGTTCATAAAAGTGGATTGTTTGGAGTGCTATTGATCCGACGTCCGTTGTTCTCAGCAATTTAATAATGCTTTAAGTTAAATGATAGAAATGCAAAATTCCTTTAAATAGCATGCCTTGGGGATGCTCTGACCTTGCCTGGAACTTGGGGCATCTGTACCATGCTGCTGTTCTGTGTGGTTGCTGCAATTTGCACTTTATTTGTCAGAGACTGTGACCAATGAGAAGATATGGAAGCATGAATGCACTTTACGATCCTATGAAGGACTGTGGTGGTTGCTGTTCATATTAATGAACACGGAAGAGTTTTTTTGCACTGTTAGTCCTCACGCACACGGGACATTGTTACAGCGGCTATTTTTGGCTTTTGACGTTTTTTTTCTACAGCCAGTAAACCCCCCAGCATGTTCTCCTATGTGTCCATCCCCAGCATGTTATCCTATGTGTCCATCCCCAGCATGTTATCCTATGTGTCCATCCCCAGCATGTTATCCTGTGTGTCCATCCCCAGCATGTTATCCTATGTGTCCATCCCCGGCATGTTCTCCTATGTGTCCATCCCCAGCATGTTATCCTATGTGTCCATCCCCGGCATGTTATCCTATGTGTCCATCCCCGGCATGTTCTCCTATGTGTCCATCCCCGGCATGTTCTCCTATGTGTCCATCCCCGGCATGTTATCCTATGTGTCCATCCCCGGCATGTTATCCTGTGTGTCCATCCCCGGCATGTTATCCTATGTGTCCATCCCCAGCATGTTATCCTGTGTGTCCATCCCCAGCATGTTATCCTATGTGTCCATCCCCAGCATGTTATCCTATGTGTCCATCCCCGGCATGTTCTCCTATGTGTCCATCCCCAGCATGTTATCCTATGTGTCCATCCCCGGCATGTTATCCTATGTGTCCATCCCCGGCATGTTCTCCTATGTGTCCATCCCCGGCATGTTCTCCTATGTGTCCATCCCCGGCATGTTATCCTATGTGTCCATCCCCGGCATGTTATCCTGTGTGTCCATCCCCGGCATGTTATCCTATGTGTCCATCCCCGGCATGTTATCCTATGTGTCCATCCCCGGCATGTTATCCTATGTGTCCATCCCCGGCATGTTATCCTATGTGTCCATCCCCGGCATGTTATCCTATGTGTCCATCCCCGGCATGTTATCCTATGTGTCCATCCCCGGCATGTTCTCCTATGTGTCCATCCCCGGCATGTTCTCCTATGTGTCCATCCCCGGCATGTTCTCCTATGTGTCCATCCCCGGCATGTTATCCTATGTGTCCATCCCCGGCATGTTATCCTATGTGTCCATCCCCGGCATGTTATCCTATGTGTCCATCCCCGGCATGTTCTCCTATGTGTCCATCCCCGGCATGTTCTCCTATGTGTCCATCCCCGGCATGTTATCCTACAGTCATGGCCGAAATTGTTGGCACCCTTGATATTTCTCCAGGAAATCATGTATTTCTCACGAAACGTATTGCATTAACACATGTTTTGCTATACACATGTTTATTCCCTTTGTGTGTATTGGGACAAAACAAAAAAAGGGAGGAAAGAAAGCAAATTCGACATAATGTCACACAAACCTCCAAAAATGGGCTGGACAAAAGTATTGGCACCCTTTCACAACTGCGGATAAATAAGAATGTTACAAGCATGTGATGCTCCTGTAAACTCACCTGGGGCAAGTAACAGGTGTGGGCAATATAGAAATCACACCTGAAAGCAGATAAAAAGGAGAGACGTTCACTTAACCTTTGCATTGTGTGTCTGTCTGTGCCACACTAAGCATGGACAACAGAAAGAGGAGACGAGAACTGTCTGAGGACCTGAGAACCAAAATTGTGGCAAAATATCAACAATCTCAAGGTTACAAGTCCATCTCCAGAGAACTAGATTTGCCTTTGTCCACAGTGCGCAACATTATCAAGAAGTTTGCAACCCATGGCACTGTAGCTAATCTCCCTGGTCGTGGACGGATGAGGAAAATTGATGAAAGATTGCAACGCAGAATAGTCCGGATGGTGGATAAGCAGCCCCAAACATGTTCCAAAGACATTCAAGCTGTCCTGCAGGCTCAGGGAGCATCAGTGTCAGCGCGAACTATCCGTCGACATTTAAATGAAATGAAACGCTATGGCAGGAGACCCAGGAGGACCCCACTGCTGACACAGAGACATAAAAAAGCAAGACTACAGTTTGCCAAAATGTACTTGAGTAAGCCAAAAGCCTTCTGGGAAAACGTCTTGTGGACAGATGAGACCAAGATAGAGCTTTTCGGTAAAGCACATCATTCTACTGTTTACCGAAAACGGAATGAGGCCTACAAAGAACAAAACACAGTACCTACGGTAAAATATGGTGGAGGTTCAATGATGTTTTGGGGTTGTTTTGCTGCCTCTGGCACTGGGTGCCTTGACTGTGTGCAAGGCATCATGAAATCTGAGGATTACCAAAGGATTTTGGGTCGCACTGTAGGGCCCAGTGTCAGAAAGCTGGGTTTGCGTCCAAGATCCTGGGTCTTCCAGCAGGACAATGACCCCAAACATACGTCAAAAAGCACTCAGAAATGGATGGCAAAGAAGCGCTGGAGAGTTCTGAAGTGGCCAGCAATGAGCCCAGATCTAAATCCCATTGAACACCTGTGGAGAGATCTTAAAATTGCTGTTGGGAAAAGGTGTCCTTCCAATAAGAGAGACCTGGAGCTGTTTGCAAAGGAAGAGTGGTCCAAAATTCCGGGTGAGAGGTGTCAGAAGCTTATTGATGGTTATAGGAAGCGACTGATTTCAGTTATGTTTTCCAAAGGGTGTGCAACCAAATATTAAGTTAAGGGTGCCAATACTTTTGTCCAGCCCATTTTTGGGGTTTTGTGTGACATTATGTCATATTTGCTTTTCTGCCTCTGTTTTATATTTGTTCCAATACATACAAAGGGAATAAACATGTGTATAGCAAAACATGTGTTAATGCAATACCTTTTTTGTGTGAAATACTTGATTTTCAGGAAAAATATCAAGGGTGCCAACAATTTCGGCCATGACTGTATGTGTCCATCCCCGGCATGTTCTCCTATGTGTCCATCCCCGGCATGTTCTCCTATGTGTCCATCCCCGGCATGTTCTCCTATGTGTCCATCCCCGGCATGTTGTCCTATGTGTCCATCCCCGGCATGTTATCCTGTGTGTCCATCCCCAGCATGTTCTCCTATGTGTCCATCCCCGGCATGTTATCCTATGTGTCCATCCCCGGCATGTTATCCTATGTGTCCATCCCCGGCATGTTATCCTATGTGTCCATCCCCGGCATGTTCTCCTATGTGTCCATCCCCAGCATGTTATCCTATGTGTCCATCCCCGGCATGTTCTCCTATGTGTCCATCCCCAGCATGTTATCCTATGTGTCCATCCCCGGCATGTTATCCTATGTGTCCATCCCCGGCATGTTCTCCTATGTGTCCATCCCCAGCATGTTATCCTATGTGTCCATGCACACACAGACTGGAATCAATGTTTTTTAGCTGGAAAAAACCCCAAAACTAGCGGGTTTCTAGTGGAGTTTTTAGCTGTAAAAACACTCTAACGCTGAAAAATGCGGTAAAATGACGCAAACCGGCATTTTTGGCCTTTTTTTACCCCAAAAAAGGCTAGAAAACACAAATGCGGAAAATACGCCACTAAATGCTAATGCAAAAATGCTAAATAACGTGGAAAAACTCACATTTTGAACGTGACTTTAAACAGCTAACGTTACCAGTGTTATTAACCATTAGCTGCCTGGCCTATAGCCGTTTGGCAGCCGCAAAAATGCATCAGCTTTCCGGGGTGCACGCTATTTGGCGTCCTCCCGCACATGCGCAGTTCGCGCGGTTGCAGAGCCGCGCAGCGGCGCGATATGTCACTGGCCATGTACCTCGGACACGGCCGATGACAGATCTGAGTACCGGCCCCCGTTGCCGGTACCATGTGACCTGCTGTGACCAATCACAGCAGGTCACATGACAGTTTTATACAATGGATGGCATGAATACTAGTGCCTAGCTGTGAATGGTCACAGCAGGTCACATGCACTTGTCATGTGATTAGCTGTGGCCAAATCACAGCTAAGCACAAAAAAAAAAACCTGAATGAATCAATTTCATTCAGGTAAATGCTTGCTTATAGCTATAAGCAAATTGTGTAAAAAAAAAAAAATACTGATCACTTCCACAAAGTAGTACAATGTTACTATGGCAACATTGTACTACTTTGGTCATAGTAAAATATGAAAAAAAAATCTTAAAAAAAAAAAAAATATATAATAAAAAATAATTAAAAAAAAAATATATATATATATAATTTTTTTTCATACTGTCACCAGTCAGTGTCCCTGTTCACCGCCATGCCAGTTATAGGATGATGCTGTACTGCACTGGAGACAGTATGTAAAAAAAATATAGTGAAAATAATTTTTTTAAATTTTTTAATTTTCCGAAAAATTATGACAAAAAAAATACAACTTCAAAAAAACTCGCCATTCCTTTTATGAAGTACGTCGGACTGTCTACTCTGCAAAAAGGGGTCATTTGGGGATATCTGTACTGTCCTGACATTTGGGGGATATCTGTACTGTCCTGACATTTGGGGGATATCTGTACTGTCCTGACATTTGGGGGATATCTGTACTGTCCTGACATTTGGGGGATATCTGTACTGTCCTGACATTTGGGGGGATATCTGTACTGTCCTGACATTTGGGGGATATCTGTACTGTCCTGACATTTGGGGGATATCTGTACTGTCCTGACATTTGGGGGATATCTGTACCGTCCTGACATTTGGGGGATATCTGTACTGTTCTGACATTTGGGGGATATCTGTACTGTCCTGACATTTGGGGGATATCTGTACTGTTCTGACATTCTTGGACCTCAAGAAATTAGATTGGCCGTCAGTACTTCAGGACTGATCAATATTCAGATCTATACCATAGTTTGTGAACTCTATAACTTTCCTACAAACTAAATAATACATCCTAATTTGGGTTATTTTCACCAAAGACATGTAGCAGAATACATCTCGGCCTAAATTTATGAAGAACAATTATTTATTTGCAAACTTTTATAACAGAAACAAAGAAAAACGTGTTTTTTTTTCAAAATTTTTGGTCTTTTTCTGTTAATTTAGCAAAAAATAAAAACCCCAGCGATGATTAAATACCACCAAAGAAAGCTCTAGTTGTGTGAAAAAAATGATAAAATTTTAGTTTGGGTACAATGTTGTATGACCGCGCAATTGTCATTCAAAGTGTGAGAGCGCTGAAATGTGAAAAATGGCCTGGGCAGGAAGGTGTAAATTGCCTGTTATTGAATTGGTTAAGACACCCCATGTGCTTGAAGCCTTAAAGGAAGACACAAATACATTGCACATTCAATCAATAAGATATGGACCTATCCAGGGCTTTTTTCCCCAGTTCCGGCACCTCCAGCACAGAATGTATGTACTGGAAAAGGGGGCTGGGGTGTTCTGAAGGGTCTATTGATGCTGATTGCAGGGGATCTGTTGTAACTGGGGAGTGTAGTGTTGATGGGGGGGTCTATTGTTGCTGGTGGGGGATGTATTGTTGCTCTGGCGTTCTTATGCTGTTGGAGGATCTCATGTTGAGGGGCGAGGGTCTATTGATGCTGCCTGCTAGGGGATCTATTGTTGCCAGCAGGGGTGTATTGTTGCTGGGACAAATCTACTGTTGCGGGGGGTGTATTTTATTCTTAGGGGGAAGGGTCTATTGTTGTTGGAAAGGATCTATTGTTGCTGGGTGGGCAGGGCCATCTTAATAGGATCATGGGCCCCTGGGCGAAGTAATGCACTGGGGCCCCTACCAGCTTGCCCCAATTTACACACCTACTCTCAAAAATTAAAGTATAAATAGTTGATAGCATTAAACATATATTAGTAATTTTAATAAAATCAATTTTAACAATAAAAAAAATGCTATAAATCAAAGACTGATCAACACAAAGGGCAGTTGGGGGGTTTGGGGGGAGGTAGAAGGTCACAGTACAGGTTCCGGGACGCTGCCAGGGACACAGCCGTCTCAGGACAGCTTAGTAAAAATCATGGCTGTCCTGGCAAATCCAGGATAGTTGGCAAGTATGATGACAAATTATGATCGGGCCCCCATGCACCTGGGGCCCCTAGGCAGCTCCCTGGAGTGCCTATGCATTAAGACAGCCCTGCTGGGGGGGGTCCATTATCGCTAACCAATTCCATAAATATCACTTAACACCACAAAGCGATACTTGGCTCTGTGTTCTGTAAGGAGCAGTACTAGGAAGTGGATAGGGGGCCGAGACAAGGGTCGGTGATAAAAGGTAGGTAAGGGGCGGAGACAAGGGGTGACTCAGGATAGGAGGAGTACCTACACTTATACTCTGAGAAAAAAAAGCCTTGGACCTATCAGTTTATGCACTAGAATAGAATAACATGGTCAAAGCAGTTGTAAAATTAAAAAAAAAGTTATACTTAAATGCTCTGTGCAAGGGTATTGCACAGAGCATCCCTGAACCTCCTCCTCTGGAGCCCCCCCCCCCCCCCCTTACTATCGCACTCTGCTCTGCTTCTATGGTGGCTCATATGCAGGTGTGTTCCTGAGCCGGGCTGTGTGCGTCCATAGACACACACAGCATGGCTTGGCCCCACCCCCTGCTTCCTCCTCACAGGATTTGACTGACAGCAGCAAGAGCCAATCCTCCTACTCCTACTGTTCTCAGGCAAGCTCATGACAGCAGAGAAAGGGAGAGAGGAATTGATGGTCACAGGGCTGGATCAATACAGGACACTGGTAAGTATTCGGGAAGGGGGGGAGGGGGAACAGCAACTAGAAGGCTTTTTACCTTACTGCATAGAAGGCATTAAGGTAAAAAAAAAACACGTTTTGACTTTACAATCACTTTACAAATTTTTACTATTTTGTATTTTCATAGTTTTGTTTCATATATGGAATGGTTTCTTAATAGGATACAAATACTAGGGCTGTACTGAAAGAAATGCAAAAGTGGGCATACCCTTTTATTAAAGGAGAAGCATGGCCAAAGATTGTTGGCTATATGGCTCTCGTAGGTCACAGGAGTGCACTTACTTGTACTCTCCTGTGACCCAGAAAAAGCCTGCTGTTGGCTGATTTATTCCAGGTACTTATATATCGCCGTCAATGTACGCCGCGCTTTACATATATATTGTACATTCACATCAGTCCCTAACCCTCAAGAGGCGTACAATCTAAGGTCCCTAACACATATACATACAGATACTAGCGCCAATTTAGACTCCTGCCAATTAACCTCCCAGCATGTCTTTGGAGTGTGGGAGGAAACCAGAGTACCCAGAGAAAACCCACGCAGGCACAGGGAGAACATGCAGACTCCAGGCAGGTAGTGTCTTGGTTAGGATTTGAACCAGTGACCCTAGTACTGCCAGGCGGAAGTGCTAACCATTTAGCCACTGTGCTGCTGATGTGCTGGCTGATGTCACAGAGCCACTCCAGGCTCTGGAAGGATCCTGTCAATAATGTCGGGATCCGCACAGATGCCTGATCAGCAGCTGGCTCAGCCTCCCGATGTGCTACCAAAAGCCTGAGCCTGCCACTCCCTCCCCCTGTCCAGCCTGGCACTCCAGTGAGTACTGTGGGGCAGAGCAGAAAGCCGGTTACAATCAACCACCGATCTGCTCAGAGCTGAGCAATCACTAAGGTCTCAGGCTTAGAGCCATTGGGGGACAGCTGCAGAATCAGATCGATGCTGCAACATGGAGGTGAGTAGGTATGTTTGTTTTTTTATATTCCCACACATCTCCTTTAACTTACATTGGTCATTCAAATTTCACATGTTAGTGAAGTAACTCCTTCTTTATAGTAACCCTTTTTCTTTTTTTTCATTGCAGGCAAATAAAGTATTTCAAGTAGTGTTGCCATCAGGGGCAGACTGACCATTCCGGCACTCGGGCGCTGCCCGAGGGCCCGGGGTCAGTAGGGGGCCCCATGAGATGCCCCATGGGATGCCCTTGGTACCTTTTTCATAGGCTTTTTTGAGTTTGGGCAAGGACACAAGGGCCCCATGATTCTCTATTGCCCAGGGGCCCCATGAGTTGCTAGTCCGCCCCTGGCTGCCATCCTACCAGATTGAAATTCACTCACACAAGATCCATATTTTACTGGCACAGCCAAGTTTTTACTGGCATGTGTACATATGTTACACCCTCCAGGTTAGCTAGATAGGGTTCTTGTTAGATAGAGGCTGAGTAGCAGCCTGGGATGAGTCAGCCTCTGAGTAAGTCAGAAGTTCACCTCAGGACAGGCTGGAAGGTTCTACAGGTCATGACTTCTGGAGCCTTCCCACCCTTTCAGAACTAGCAGAACTTTCTGGAAGAGGGGTGGAGGAGAGAGGGAAGCCCAGATTTGCATGTTTGAGGGACCTTGGCCAATCCCCTGGCATGGTGACCAAGGACAACTCTTAAATATGACAGAGCCTGGGGAGAAGTGTGCAGTGTTGACTGGAAGATGGACTGAGAGGAATGCTGGAGTGTGGAGCCTGGGAGGGGGCCCCAGGGAGGGGAGCCTACCTACAGGCAGGTCGCCGGAAGGGAAGATCTCTGCTGTCCCACTGTCTCCTGGGGAGGACAACCTGAGCAGCAGGGAAGGAGTCAGCCCAGTGTAAGGTCTGAAGGCAGCCACCAACCCACCATGCTAACAGGACAGGACAGTGTGAGTACTCCTACACCCCCTGGACCAGATAAAGGGAGAGGGCAGTCAGGTGCAACACCCAACTAGTTCTCATCTGGGAGTACTTCATTGTTAGCTCTTGGAATCTCTTGTTCAGTGATACCCTCATGGTAGCCGGGTGAAGAGGAGGATTCATCCGGTGTCTGAGGAGGTACATCAAGGGGACTTCAGTGCTCCTTAACCACTTCCAGTCCGGACACTTTTACCCCCTTCCAGTCCAGGCCAATTTTCAACTTTAAGCGCTATCACATTTTGGATGACAATTGCGCGGTCATGCAACACTGTACCCATATGAATTTTTTAGCATTTTTTTGAGGCAGATAAAACTTTATTTTGGTGGTATTTGTTCACCACTGGGATTTTTATTTTTTTTGCTATATAAATGAAAAAGTCTACACATTTTGAAAAAAAAAAGTGTTTTTCTTATAAAATTTTGCAAATAAATAATCTTTCTTCATAAATCTTGGCCAAAATTTATTCAGTTATCTTTTTAGTTAAAAAAAAAATAACCCAAATTAGTTTATAACCAAAAATTATAATTTTTCTACGTTTTTTTTTTTACATTTTTATCTTATTTTTTTATATTATTATTTATGTTTTTGGGTTTTTTTTTTAACATACTGTCAGCCTAGCAGTACAGTGTCACCATAGTGACACTGTACTACTTGTGGGGGGTGATGACGATTTTTTTTATTTTTCTTTTTACACTGATTGCTTTTACACCCCATAAACACTGTAAAAGCAGTCATTTCTTCTTCTCTCTGGCTGCATTCTTGCAGCCATTGAGAAATACTGTGAGAGCTGTGATTGGTCACAGCTTGTCACATGGTACAAGGCTGTTGTGAATAGCCCTGTACCATGTGATCTCTGTGATAATTCACAGATTTCACACGTAGTAAGCAATGATGTCAGAAGTGACATTTTGCTTACTACTATTCATGTGATTACTGATTGGCCAATCAGTGATTGCATGATCGGGACCTCGCAGAGAGGTCCCGTCCGACGATCGGTGTTCCATTGTGTCCGGAGGACACAGTGGGCACCGGATTGCAGTGCTGCACACTCCCAGGGAGCGCGCACAAGCAGGGGGTGGGGAGGCCATTTATAAACAGCCACCCGACCCTGCACTGCCACCGTCCGGCCATTTATATACAACGGCCATGTGACCTCTGTGATCATTCACATATTTCACACGTAGTAAGCAATGATGTCAGAAGTGACATTTTGCTTACTACTATTCATGTGATCACTGATTGGCCAATCAGTGATCACATGATTGGGACCTCACACAGAGGTCCCGTACAGCTATCTGTGTTCGCGGTGCTGCGCGCTCCCACGGAAAACGCACAAGCAGGGAAGTTTATAAACGTCAACCCGCTTCTGCACTGCTCCCTTCCGGCCATTTATATACATGGCCCGGACCGGAAGTGGTTAAAAAGACATTGCTATTTTCTTCTGATCCGCAATTTTTTACAGTGTTTATTGCTAAGAAGTTTGTTCTCATGTTTTACAGTTCCTTAGGCATCCCATAGACTCCCGGACCCCATCCAAGTTGTTAACCCCTCAATATAAACCACTGAAAACCAGCTCGAGGGCTGTTTACTGATTTCAAGTGTGCAAAGTGTGGAAAATGTGTGTTGCCTGGCTGTGCAGAGCATAGCGGGACCCGAAACAAACTCAGCAGCCCCTAAGGGGGTAGTGCTACATACGCTTCTCCATAGCTGGCATATGGCATGTACATAGGGTAATGAATATGTTGGAGCACCGCTTTTTTTTTTTTACCCACAGATGGTATTTACTATTTAATTTTTTAGAACAAATTGTGGTTGCTACAGAAACAACACAGATCAAATCAGTGCAAAAGATGTATTCAACTTACTGCAGCAAAACTCATATTCAGAAATGAAAAAAATCTCATATAAATTGCTGGTAAATTACAGCTTCAGCCACTTCTATCTGTAAACAACTGGCCAGGTATTTGCTTCATCTGTGTTCCAGATCCTTATCCTAGATGAGGTTTGATCTAGATGTTATCGAGACTCCCCCCCCAGAAAAAAAACAGCATGGGGTCCCCCTCTATAAATACATGCCTGACCCTTTTTTTTTTTGGGGGGGGGGGTCTCGATAACATCTAGATCAAACCTCATCTAGGATAAGGATCTGGAACATGAATCATTCAACCATCAAGTGACTTGATTCCCCAAGCCACACATTCAAGGTGGATGGAGGAATCCTCAAAACATGCCAACAAGATGTCCACCAAAAAGTGGTTACCTCAAAAGACCCAGTGTGGTATATCAAAATTCAATGTATTGCAAAACATCACAAATAAATATGCCAATTACAACATGCAATCAATCCAATGTATTCAAAAAACCACATCCATCACCTCACCTCAAAACGTTGTCTGTCCCCATTAGAAGGACGTCATGGAATGGTCACTGTACTGGGAGTATGGCCGACCTGTGAGAAGTTTACTAATTCAACCATATCCCATGGCATACATGGCCAGGGATTCCAGTTAAAGTTCTGTCCAAACCTAATATAAAGACTCTCACTATATTGCCAAAAGTATTGGGCCCACCCTCCCAATCATGTGATTCAGGTGTTCCAATCCCCTCCATGGACACAGGTGTATACAATCATCCCCTAGGCATGCAGACTGCTTCTACAAACATTGGTGAAAGAATGGGTCGCTCTCAGGAGCTCAGTGACTCCAAGCGTGGTCCTGTGATAGGTGGCCACCTGTGCAATAAGTCCATCCGTGACATCTCCTGACTACTAAATATTCCACGCTCAACTGTTAGTGGGATTATAACAAAGTGGAAGCAACTGGGAACAACAGCAACTCAGCCACCAAGTGGTAGGCCACGTCACATGACAGGGCGGGGTCAGCGCATGCTGAAGCGCACAGTGCGCAGAAGTCGCCAACTGTCTGCAGAGTCAATAGCTAAAGACCTCCAAACTTGGTGTGTCCTTCAGATGAGCCCAACAACAGTGCGTAGAGAGCTTCATGGAATGGGTTTCCATGGCCGAGCAGCTGCATCCAAGTCTTCCATCACCAAGTGCAATGCAAAGCGTCGGATGCCATGGTGTAAAGCACACCGCCACTGGACTCTAGAGCAGTGGAGACGTGTTCTCTGGAGGGACCAATCACGCTTCTCTGTCTGGCAATCCGATAGATGTGTCTGGGTTGCCAGAAGAACGGTACTTGCCTGACTGCATTGTACCAAGTGTTGTTTGGTGGAGAGGGGATTATGGTGTGGGGTTGATTTTCAGGGGTTGGGCTTGGCCCCATAGTTCCAGTGAAGGGAACTCTTAAGGCATCAGCATACCAAGACATTTTGGACAATTTTGTGCTCCCAACTTTGTGGGAGGAATTTGGGGATGGCCCCTTCCTGTTCCAACTTGACTGCGCACCAGTGCACAAAGCAGGCAAGGTCCATAAAGAAATGGAGGAGCCAGTTTGGGGTGGAGGAACTTGACTGTCCTGCACAGAGTCCTGACCTCAACCCCATAGAATACCTTTGGGATGAATTAGGGCGGAGACTGCGAACCAGGCCTCCTCCCTCGACATCAGTGCCTGACCTGACAAATGTGCTTCTGAAAGAATGGTCCAACCTTCCCATAGACACCCTCCTAAACCTTGTGGACGGCCTTCCCAGAAGAGTTGAAGCTGTTATACACAATAAATGATGTAGAAATGTGTATTCTGTCCATAGATCATTAGGTATATGATTGGATGTTGGCAGCTTTATTAGTTCATTTATTTATTGGTCTAGTTAGGAGCGCAGGAGGTTCTCATTAACATTATTGAAGCTGTTATAGCTACAAAGGGCGGGGCCAACTCAATATTGAACCCTACGGACTAAGACTGGGAGGCCATTAAAGTTCATGTGCGTGTAAAGGCAGCTGGCCCAATACTTTTGGCAATATAGTGTGTGCATGTATATATATATATATATAAGATAAAATACCACCTAAGCCGATGCTTCCCACCCTGCTCCCATCCTCTCAAGGCCATACCCTACCATTTTAGACTTTACAGACCCTACTGCCAGAACTTCTCCATCAAGTCGTAGTCTCACTCCCATGCACTTCACATCATTTGCTCTACACTGTGCTACTAGGATGTGAGGTAAATACATCACCTTCCTATCTATTTACTAATGTAAGCAGTATAAGGATGAAAAATAGTTCCTGTTGATTGAGGGGGCTTGAAGTGTGCTTCGGCCATGTCATGTAAACAAACAGGTTCCTTTAAATGCATCCCCCCCCCATGCATGGGCCCCACTTTACAACTTACTCAATATATATGAAGAGCAAAAAACTCCCACAAAAAGAAGAATTGGTAGAAGCATTTTTTATGCTCTAAAACTGACTTATAGAAAAAAAAGATTGCGACTTATTTTTAATTATTCATGTAAGCACAATTTGGTTTTGTTGAAATTTTCAACAGTTAATTTAACACAAAAATGACAGCAGCAGCACAATCGCATTTATGTTTTTTACTTGTCCTAGGATCACTAAAATGTTTAATATTACCGTTCTCATATATTAGCGGATTTGGTTTATTGAACAAAGTATTTAGCAGTAAATTGCTTACATTGTCCAGACATGCCTATGTTTAAAGTGGTGGCAAACCCTCACACATACCCAGTGAAGTGAATGGCATCTGGTGGCCAGATCCAATCCATGTGGTTTGGGCTATTTTTTGATTCTTTTACACTATTCCAGCTTGGGTTCACAAGTCCATTTACATCTTATTGCTGATGAAATGACTCTACATTTGAGGACTATCACCTTGTATATTGCCATATTGCTGTGAGCCCAGTATAAATTGGCTGGCCTGCAGTGAACTAAAGGGATACACATGGATGATTACCAAGATCCAACGGCTGTTTAACTTTATCTATCTTTGCATTATCCAATCATTACCTGGATAGTCCGACTTCCCTTTTATCCTCGCCATTCTTGCTTATTGCTCTCTCTTGCACTACAGTGATCAGGGTGCTGGTATGGTGTATGGCGGTGATCAGGATGCTGGTATGGGGTATGGCGGTTATCAGGGTGCTGGTGTGGCATATGGTGGTTATCAGGGTGCTGGTATGGGGTATGGTGGTTATCAGGGAGCTGGTAGGGGGTATGGTGGTTATCAGGGAGCTGGTATGGGGTATGGCGGTGATCAGGGTGCTGGTAGGGGGTATGGTGGTTATCAGGGAGCTGGTATGGGGTATGGCGGTGATCAGGGTGCTGGTAGGGGGTATGGTGTTTATCAGGCAGCTGGTATGGGGTATGGCGGTGATCAGGATGCTGGTAGGGGGTATGGTGGTTATCAGGGTGCTGTTATGGGGTATGGTGGTGATCAGGGTGCTGGTATGGTGGGGTATGGCGATGATCAGAGTGCTGGTATGGGGTATGGTGGTGATCAGGACACTGGTATGGTGTATGGCAGTGATCAGGGTGCTGGTATGGGGTATGGCGGTGATCAGGGCGCTGGTATGGGGTATGGTGACGATAAAGGCACTGGTATGGGGTATGGCGGTGATCAGGGTGCTGGTATGGGGTATGGCGATGATCAGGGTGCTGGTATGGGGTATGGCAGTGCTCAGGGTGCTGTTATGGGGTATGGTGGTGATCAGGATGCTGGTATGGTATATGGCAATGATCAGGGTGCTGGTACGGGGTATGGTGATGATCAAGGTGCTGGTATGGGGTATGGCAGTGATCAGGGTGCTGGTATGGTGGGGTATGGCGGTGATCAGGATGCTGGTATGGGGTATGGTGGTGATCAGGACGCTGGTATGGTGTATGGCGGTAATCAGGGCGCTGGTATGGTGTATGGCGGTGATCAGGGTGCTGGTAAGGGGTATGGTGATGATCAGGGTGCTGGTATGGGGTATGGTGATGATCAAGGTGCTGGTATGGGGTATGGCGGTGATAACAAGAAAAGCAGAAAAATAGATCCCCCCCAGCCAGCAGCAATAGACCCCCCCCCCTTCCCCAGCAACAATAAATTCCTCCAGCAACAATGGACTGCCAAAAAAAATACCACACCAGCAACAATAGACCCCCAGTATCTGCAGCAGATCTCCCAGCAGCCAGCATCAATAGACAATAGACCCCTCCCTCAACAGTAGATCCCTTCAAGCAACCCCCATCAACAATAGATCCCCGGCCAGCAACAATAGACCTCTCCTGTAACAATAGACCATCACACACAAATGGATCCCTTTCAGTGGCAATAGATCCCCCAGCAGCCAGCAACATTAGATCCTCCAGCACTCCTTGCCATTACATACATTCAGTGCTGGAGGTGCCGGAACTGGGTTCCCCTATGTTCCCCCGCGTTCCTTGGGTTTAGATACGCTTTGGTTGCTGACACCTGCAGTTCACGACTAGCGTTAAACTGATCACAATTTCTCAACTCATCCATTCACTTTAATCTTTGATGGAACCCTACAAAATCCAAACACAATTGCTAGATTTGGTCAAAATAGCAAAGGTATTGTTTCAGCAAATGATCAGTTCTGTGTGTATGGCACACCTGAGGGAAGCTCAGGGCTGTGGCCAGTTTTGAGACCGCTCCCAGTGATGGAGACGGAAGGTCTCACCCAGGGATCAGAGGTGCCCCAACCAGAAGCCAAGAGACAGAAGGTCTCATCAAGAGGTCAGAGGTGCCCCAACCAGAAGCAAAGAGACAGGGGGTCTCACTGAGGGGTCAAATGTGCCCCAGCCAGAAGCCAAGAGACAGAGGGTCTTAACCAGGGGTCATAGGTGCCCTAGACAGAAGCCAAGAGACAGGGGGTCTCATCAAGGGGTCAGAGGTGCCCCAGCCAGAGGCCAAGAGACAGAGGATTTCAAGCAGGGGTCAGAGGTACCCCAGCCAGAAGTGAAGAGACAGGGGGTCTCATCGAGGGGTCAGAGGTGCCCCAGCCAGAAACCAAGAGACAGTGGGTCTCATCAAGGGGTCAGATGTGCCCCAGCCAGAAGCCAAGAGACAGAGGGTCTCAGTGAGGGGTCAGAGGTGCCCCAGCCAGAAGCAAAGAGACAGAGGGTCTCATTGAGGGGTCACTGGTGCCCCAGCCAGAGTCAAGAGACAGAGGGTCTCAACCAGGGGTTAGAGGTGCCCCAGCCAAACGCCAAGAGACAGAGGGTCTCATCAAGGGGTCAGAGGTGCCCTAGCCAGAAACAAACAGAGGATCTCATAGAGGGGTCACTGGTGCCCCAGCCAGAAGTCATAAGACAGAGGTTCTCATCAAGGCGTCAGATGTGCCCCAGCCAGATGCCAAGAGACAGAGGGTCTCATCGAGGGGTCAAAGGTGCTCCAGCTAGAAGCCACTACCATTATTTTATTCTTAAGGGTGTCTGCTTTCAGAAAAAAAAAAGTGTTGGGGGTTTTGTGTAATCTTCAGGCCTAAAATGATTTTTTAAGGATGTGTGCAACCAAAAAAAAGAAGGAAAAAAGAAAAAACGGCTCTGGCAGCAAAAGGGTTAACTTTTATTTTTGTTTTATTTACAAAAGTATATTCTTTTTTTAGCCTGAAAATATTGACAAAATCTACCACCCGGCCCTCCTACTGAAAACTTTGGAGAACTCTGATTTGGGAAGTTAAAAAAAGGAGAAGCTGTAGAAAACACAATTATTTTGTATGAGTGGATAATCCTATAGCAAAGTTGAGAGCGCCCTCACATGGTCCACTGGAATATTACAACATTAGTGTTTCAGTTTTGTAAACATTGTATTCTATTTGTATCACAATGTTGCCAAATCACTGACTATAACAGCATTGAATATTTTTTTTTTAAATTGATAACTGTTGTTAAAATAGATAAGGACCCTTTTCTTTTTTCTTTCAAGGCGATTGCCAATAAAATACATATATATTATTTTATTTTTTTTGCAAATGGTACATTTAAGCGAACGAGACTGATTTAGAAAGCAGCGGATAGGCCTTTAAATAGCAACGTGCGAGGACCAATTGCGATCTTTATTTGAAGAGCGCATTTCTAGTGATGCACAGTTGCTGAAAAGAGAAGCCATGTGCATGTGATGCTTTTTGACCTCTCAGGACACCGTAGCTGTGGGAAGGTTTCAGATCTCTCAATCCTCTGAAGCGCTCCTCATTTTCCAGCATGAGAGCTGAAGTTGAGGCCCTGTAGCCAGAGATCAGGCAAGGATGTTCAGAAGCAGAGAGGAGGATGCAATGCTGCTGGTGCTTGCTGCTGGAGTTGCTGCGGCTGTCCAGCCTAGGAGAGCAGTGCAGCCCCCTGAAGATGGAGAAGGGGGAGGTCAGGAGCAGGTGGTCCCTGTTAGGATTAGACAGCCCCGTAGGTTCAGGAGGCGCACATACCTCCTGGATGGACTGTCTGATGAGGAGGTAGTGAGGAGGTATCGCCTGTCCCGACCCGCGATCCAGGAACTCCTCCACCTGGTTGGAGAAGACCTGGAACCGCAGACAAAGCGCAACAAGGCATTGCCCGGCGTGTGCAAACTTCTGGCCGTCCTCCAGTTCCTTGGCAGTGCCACCTTTCAGCCCGTCACCTCCCTCCTCAATGGTATGAGCCAGCCCACCTTTTCCAGAATCCTGAGACAGGTGGTGGAAGCCATCATGAAGCATTCGAGGAGGTTCATCAATTTCCCAGAAACCATGGCCGAGTGGCAACAGGTGAAGCGTGACTTTTTCCTATTGGGGGGGATGCCGGATTGCCTGGGGGCCATAGACTGCACCCATGTTGCGCTCGCACCCCCTCGCGAGGGAGAGGAAATGTTTCGAAACTGGAAAAATTTCCACTCCCTCAACGTGCAAGTGGTGTGTGATTCCCACTTACGCATTATGAGCGTGAACTCGGCGTTCCCCGGAAGCTGCAACGACTCTTATATCCTTCGTCAGTCAGCCCTGTTCGATAAGTTTCATCAAGGTCAGATGCCAGAGGGCTGGCTTCTGGGTAAGTGGGAATCATGCGTTTTCCAAATTTGAAAATGGGATGTGTTGGTTAATTGTAATTCTGTGTTACCAGGAGATGCAGGATATGGAGCACAGATGTGGTTGATGACCCCTCTGAAGGCAGCGAAGACCGTGGCAGAGAAGAGGTACAACTGTGCCCATCAGAACACTAGGGACTGCATAGAGCGACTTTTTCAGGTGTGGAAATCACGTTTCAGGTGTCTTTCCTCCACTGGGGGAAAACTGCTCTATGCTCCTTCCAGGGTGGCAGACCTCGTAATAGTCTGTGCGGTGCTCCATAACCTGGCTTGTAAACATGGCGTTCCACAGGACATTGATGAGGAACTCCCGCTCGAGATTGAGGGACTTCCTGCAGCCGACGGGGACTCCTCAGATGCAGGTCGAAGAAGGAGGGCTCAGCTCATCACCTCTCACTTCAGTTGTAAGTAAGCTCTTTTTCAAACATTTTCCCATGTAAGTGCTATACCAGCATCCTCAACCGGTTTAACATGGAGGAGCCCCTGAACTAACTTCCCAATATCAAGGAAACCCTGCTAATTATTATTCTGTTTACAACCCAGAGTACACTAGTGTGATGGTCATGGGAAGAATGCCCCTTACATTGGTGGCCAGTGGGAAGAATGTCCGTTACATTGGTGGCCAGTGGGAAGAATGTCCGTTACATTGGTGGCCAGTGGGAAGAATGTCCGTTACATTGGTGGCCGGTGGGAAGAATGTCCGTTACATTGGTGGCCGGTGGGAAGAATGCTTCTTATATTGGTGGTCGGTGGGAAGAATGTCCCTTACATTGGTGGTTGGTGGGAAGAATGTCCCTTACATTGGTGGCCAGTGGGAAGAATGTCCGTTACATTGGTGGCCAGTGGGAAGAATGTCCGTTACATTGGTGGCCAGTGGGAAGAATGTCCGTTACATTGGTGGCCGGTGGGAAGAATGTCCGTTACATTGGTGGCCGGTGGGAAGAATGCTTCTTACATTGGTGGCCGGTGGGAAGAATGCTTCTTACATTGGTGGTCGGTGGGAAGAATGTCCCTTACATTGGTGGCCAGTGGGAAGAATGTCCCTTATATTGGTGGCCAGTGGGAAGAATGTCCCTTACATTGGTGGCTGGTGGGAAGAATGCTTCCTACATTGGTGGTCGGTGGGAAGAATGTCCCTTATATTGGTGGCCAGTGGGAAGAATGTCCCTTACATTGGGGGTCAGTGGGAAGAATGTCCCTTACATTGGTGGCCGGTAGGAAGAATGCTTCTTATATTGGTGGTCGGTGGGAAGAATGTCGCTTACATTGGTGGTTGGTGGGAAGAATGTCCCTTACATTGGTGGCCAGTGGGAAGAATGTCCCTTATATTGGTGGCCAGTGGGAAGAATGTCTCATATTGGTGGTCAGTTGGAAGAATGTCCCTTACATTGGTGGCCAGTGGGAAGAATGTCCCTTATATTGGTGGTCAGTGGGAAGAATTCTTCTTACATTGGTGGTCATTGAGAAGAATGCTTCTTACATTGGGGGTCAGTGGGAAGAATGTGCCTTAGTTTGGTGGTCAGTGGGAAGAATGCTCCTTACATTGATGGCTATTGGGACAAATGACTCCTTACATTGGTGGTCAGTAGGGATGGGCTTCATGTTTGAGTCAAACCTAAGTTCAACTCAAACATGGGCTGTTCGTGTGTTCGCCAAACACATGAATGGTACAGGTGTTTGGCAGGCTGTTTTGTCTGCCACTCCCCACAATGCACTGCGTCCTGACAGTGCATTGTGATTGGTCAGGTTCAATGCTTTGACCAATCACAGCATGTGATGTCACAAGGGGAACCTCCACCCCCTTGTGACATCATGACAATATTGGAGAACTGTCGTCTTGGTGCAGCTGTCAGATGGCAGGAGACAATGGAGCACTTTTTTTTTTTTCTTTCCCGGGTAGCAGCGGCAGGCATCGTGATTGACGTTGGATCTACTTTGGGGAACATTTTTTATTTTTAATAAAGGACTTGTAAAAGAATGTCTCCTGTCTTTTTTTTTTTTTTTTTTTTTTTATACTACACTTTTTTTTTTTTTTTTTTGTGAATGGGTAGCGGTACCATGTACCCCATACTCATTCACATGGGGGGGTGGGATCTGGGGGCCCCCTTGTTAAACGGGGCTTCCAGATTCTGATAAGCCCCCTGCCTGCAGACCCACACAATCACAGGCCAGGGTTGTGGGGAAGAGGCTCTTATCAACATGGGGACAAGGTGGTTTGGGGGGGAGCCCCTCCGCCCCAAAGCACCCCCCCCCCATGTTGAGGGCATGTGGTCCCGTACGGTTCAGGAGGGGGGGTGCCTGCTCATCTCCCCCCCCCCTTTCCTGGTATGGAGGGTCTGGTATGGATTTTGGGGGGGGAACCCCCACACCATTTTTTTAGAAAGTTTTTGGCTTGGCGGTTCCCCTCAAAATCCATACCAGATCTGAATGGGAGGGGGGACCCTACATGGTTTGTATGTTTTTTTTTTTGTTTGTTTTTTTAAATTGTTGGGCAATGTCGACCATTCTTTTTACATTCAGCTGTCAGTGGGGAACCCCACTGACAGCTGAGACATGAATGAATGTTTCACAGCTAAAATACCGCATGACTTCATAATAGAACTCATGCCGGATTTTAGTAACTGAGGGGGATCTGACCACATACTCGGATACGGTAAGATAACGCTCAGTATATTGTTCGGTTCGTGTTGTAGGATCGGATGTTTGACTGCAAATCGAACAGGGGAGTGTTCGGCCCATAACTAGTAGTCATTGAGAACCATACTTCTTCCATTGGTGGTCAGTGGGAAGAATGCCCCTTACATTGGTAGTCAGTGGGAAGAATGTCCCTTACATTGGTGGTCAGTGGGAAGAATGCCCCTTACATTGGTAGTCAGTGGGAAGAATGTCCCTTACATTGGTGATCAGTGAGAAGAATGTCCCTTACATTGGGATCAGTGAAAAGAATGCCCCTTACATTTGTGGTCAGTGGGAAGAATGCTCCTTACATTGGTGGTCAGTGAGAAGAATGTCCCTTACATTGGTGATCAGTGAGAAGAATGCTCCTTACATTGGTGGTCCGTGAGAAGAATGTCCCTTACATTGGGATCAGTGAGAAGAATGCTCCTTACATTGGGGGTCAGTGGGAAGAATGCCCCTTACATTGGGGGTCAGTGGGGAGAATGTCCCTTACATTGGGGGTCAGTGGGGAGAATGTCCCTTACATTGGGGGTCAGTGGGAAGAATGTCAACATCCGCAACATCGCCAAAATCCACACGTTCCTAACCCTAGAAACCACTAAACAGCTCATCCACTCCCTCATGATATCACGACTCGACTACTGCAACTCCCTCCTCACTGGCCTGCCTCGCCGCTGGCTATCCCCGCTTCAGTCCATCCTGAATACGGCTGCCAGACTCATTCACCTTTCCAACCGCTCCGTTTCCGCCACCCCCTCTGCCAATCCCTCCACTGGCTCCCGATTGCGCAACGGATCAAATTCAAAATCCTAACACTGACGTACAAAGCCGTCCACCATACTGCCCCGAACTACATCACTGACCTAATATCCAAGTACCACCCAACACGCACACTCCGCTCCTCACAAGACCTCCTTCTCTCTAGTTCCCTGGTCTCCTCCTCCCACGCCCGCCTCCGGGACTTCTCCAGGGTGTCACCCATCCTCTGGAACTCCCTGCCCCAACCCATCAGATTATCACCTACTCTCCATCTCTTCAGGAAAGCCTACCCCACCCCCTGCTAAGTTGCCGACCTCCTCCACTCTTCCTACCACTCCATCCCCCACAGCTATCTCCTCCTGTGCCACCATCCCCTCCCTCCTAGATTGTAAGCTCCAAAGAGCAGGGCCCTCAATCCCCTCATGTTTTGCATTGTATTGGTATTGTTCTGTCACATGTTCTGTCCCCCTTTGTAATGTACAGCGCTGAGCGAACTATTGGCGCTTTATAAATGCTGTATAATAATAATAATAATAATATGGCTGCATGTGGCAATGTTTTCCTTCTCATTTGTTCTAAAGGTAAATTGTTCCTTAGATGACCCTCGCGTCTCTCCAGAGTTTCTCATCCATAGTAATCCACATTTACAAGTTAGATTAAGGCATTTATTAAGGCAAAACTTATATAAACACAGAGAGCTTTTCTCATAATGCCGTATTTCGTAACACGTATTTTTCTATGGCTTGGTATGTATAGTGATTCATATTTCTTCTTCTAGAGTTCGGAGAAGGTAGATGGCTGCCCCCCTTCAGGCATTGCGTGTACTGGCTCTGCCTTCGGTAAGCGCACTTTGATTGCAAATCGCTCATTAAAGGTATTACATTCGTATTGTGAATAGGGCCCATCTACTGTATATATGTGCCATACATGTACTATTTCTAACACGTTATTGCATGCATCATAATTTGCTTGTGCATGTATGTGGATGTGTGTGACACTCGGGTCTAGATAAAAATTATAAACCACAGCAAATGATGGGTCTAATAGGCATGTTTCATCAGCTTCATTCAGTGACCATAATGCTGTATTTTCCTGAAATATGGCCACTAGATGGAGCTGACGATTATAGGAAATAGCCACATTACTGGCATTATTCACAACAGTGGAGCAATGTTTGGTGGTGAGACCAGTGGCAGGACAAGACCATCTAGTGCCCAGGGCAAAAATGCCAAACACTGACCCCCCCCCCAAAATGTATGAGCATTATGTGTTAGCAAAAATTCCCTCCCTCCACCCCCCCAAAAAATGTGAGCACTAATCCTAATCACTTACCTCCCCATACGCATAATTTCCCTTTGCAAGCCAAAATTCTCCTCAAACAAAAATTCCCCCTCTTCCAGTACAAATTCCCCCACCCAGATCAAATCATCTCCCTCCCCAAATCCCCACCTCCTAGCACAAATCCTCTACCCCTCATATTTCCCCTCTGAGCATAAATCCTCCATCCCCCTACAGATCCCTCTGTCCCAGAACAAATCACCTCCAAATCCCATCTCCTAGCACTAATCCCACCCCCCCCCCCAAGAAAAAATTGCCCCTTCCAGCACAAACCACCTCTTGCTAGTGCAGATCCACCCTCCAAGTACAAATTCCCCCTCCCCCTTGAAACCACCCCTTCTAGTACAACCTCCCCAATTTGCCCACAGCGCCCATGGCGGCCGCCCCTCCTGCCCACTCCTTGTCCCGGCCCTGGGTGAGACGTTTTGTGGGGCATTTGCATTTTATGAAAAGACTTAATCAGGGGCAGACTGACAACTCATGGGGCCCCTGGGCAATAGGAAATCATGGGGCCCCTATGTCCTCACCCACACTCAAAAAAAGCCTATAAAAGGTACCAGGGGCATTTCATGGGGCCCCCTACTGACCCCGGGCCCTTGGGCAGTGCCCGAGTGCTCGAATGGTCAGTCCGCACCTGGAATATATTTAATCAGGAGCGGACTGACAACTCATGGGGCCCCTGAGCAATAGGAAATCATGGAGCCCCTGTGTCCTCATCCACACTCAAATCACACCCAAAAAAGCCTATGAAAGGTACCAGGGGCATCTCATGGGGCCCCCTACTGACCCCGGGCCCTCGAGCAGTGCCCGAGAGCCTAAATGGTCAGTCCGCCCCTGGACTTAATGTAAGTTAAAATGTAAATTTAACTTTTCAGAAAATGAAAAGGTGAACTAAGGTACACGCCTCCCCACTCTCCCAGTCCATGGGCTATGAGCTGTCAGTGTCCTTGCAGCTTGTGTAGTGGTCTGGGGATCTGAAATCTCTGCTTTTCTCCCCCTCTTTTTGTAGGCCTTTCAGGACAGATCAGGGCAATTCCAATTGGTCAAAGTGGTCATGTGCCAGCACTGACCAAACATAATGGCTGTAATCTGTCCCCAAGGCCCTACAGAAAGAAGGGGAAGAAGAGCGGGCATTTGAAATTGCTGGGCTGCTAAATTGGCTGCGTGGGCACTGACAGCTCATCGCCCATGGAGGTGAGTACAACCAGGCCTGGAGGGGGAGGGGGAGGGGTGTAGAGAAGGGGTGTCAAACGCAATTTAACTGCTGGCTGCATCAGCATTATGGTTGCCCTCAAATGTTGTATCTGTAAGACTATGTATGTACTCCTTACCATCTGAAAGTGTTACTAAACCCCCCACTGTACAATCAGTCTGTTCTTCCAGCCCCAAGTCCAATCTTTAACAAACTCATGCAGACTCCACCTCCGCAACATCGCCAAAATCCGCACGTTCCTAACCCCAGAAACCACTAAACAGCTCATCCACTCCCTCATCATATCACGACTCGATTACTGTAACTCCCTCCTCACTGGCCTGCCTCGCCGCTGGCTATCCCCGCTTCAGTCCATCCTGAATACGGCGGCCAGACTCATTCATCTTTCCAACCGCTCCGTTTCCGCCACCCCCCTCTGCCAATCCCTCCACTGACCTCCACTCAGTGTCCGCCACCCCCCTCTGCCAATCCCTCTACTGGCTTCCGATTGCCCAACGGATCAAATTCAAAATCCTAACACTGACGTACAAAGCCGTCCACCATACTGCCCCGAACTACATCACCGACCTAATATCCAAGTACCGCCCAACACGCACACTCCGCTCCTCACAAGACCTCCTTCTCTCTAGTTCCCTGGTCTCCTCCTCCCATGCCCGCCTCCAGGACTTCTCCAGGGTGTCACCCATCCTCTGGAACTCCCTGCCCCAACCAATCAGATTATCACCTACTCTCCTCTCCTTTAGGCACACCCTGAAAACCCATCTCTTCAGGGAAGCCTACCCCACCCCCTGCTAACCTGCCGACCTCCTCCACTCTTCCTACCACTCCGTCCCCCACAGCTATCTCCTCCTGTGCCACCATCCCCTCCCTCCTAGATTGTAAGCTCCAAAGAGCAGGGCCCTCAATCCCCTCATGTTTTGCATTGTATTGGTATTGTTCTGTCACATGTTCTGTCCCCCTTTGTAATGTACAGCGCTGAGCGAACTATCGGCGCTTTATAAATACTGTATAATAATAATAATTGTCCTCCTCTTATCTCCTGATAAGACATATCTGTGGAGTCACTATGCACATCCTCAGTTTGGTGTGTATTGCTAGAGAGGTTTGTTTTTTTTTCCTTGAGAGAGTGCATGTGATCAGCACAGGGCCAATCAGCACTGTCCAGACAGAGGTCAGGGGTTCTGCATCCTCCTAGAATAAAAAAATAAAAAAAATCTCCTACAAGCTTTAACCATTGCTCTGCTGGAATCAGAAGTCACAAGACTGCTATATACTGCTGATGAGAAAAGGTATTTAGCAGTTTATATTTACTAAAATAATTACATTTCCATGTTCTGTGTACTGTGGGAGAGCAGGTATAGTGAATGCGGGGTCCGGGGAGACCGGATATAGTGAATGCCGGGTCCGGGGAGACCAGATATAGTGAATGCGGGGTCCGGGGAGAGCGGATATAGTGAATGCAGGGTCCGGGGAGAGCGGATATAGTGAATGCAGGGTCCGGGGAGAACAGATATAGTGAATGCAGGGTCCGGGATAGTGGATATAGTGAATGCGGGGTCCGGGATAGTGAATGCGGGGTCCAGGGAGAGCAGATATAGTGAATGCGGGGTCCGGCGAGAGCGGATATAGTGAATGCGGGGTCCAGGGAGAGCAGATATAGTGAATGCGGGGTCCGGCGAGAGCGGATATAGTGAATGCAGGGTCTGGGGAGACCAGGTATAGTGAATGCTGGGTCCGGGGAGAGCGGATATAGTGAATGCCAGGTCCGGGGAGACCAGGTATAGTGAATGCCGGGTCCGGGAGACCGGATATAGTGAATGCCGGGTCCGGGGAGACCGGATATAGTGAATGCCGGGTCCGGGGAGACCGCATATAGTGAATGCCGGGTCCGGGGAGACCGGATATAGTGAATGCCGGGTCCGGGGAGACCGCATATAGTGAATGCCGGGTCCGGGGAGACCGGATATAGTGAATGCCGGGTCCGGGGAGACCGGATATAGTGAATGCCGGGTCCGGGGAGACCGGATA
Organism: Staurois parvus; assembly: GCF_062004578.1. Classification (NCBI taxonomy): domain Eukaryota; kingdom Metazoa; phylum Chordata; class Amphibia; order Anura; family Ranidae; genus Staurois; species Staurois parvus. The sequence goes on from NW_028320177.1 coordinate 61,809, forward strand.
TAGTGAATGCCGGGTCCGGGGAGACCGGATATAGTGAATGCAGGGTCCGGGGAGACCGGATATAGTGAATGCAGGGTCCGGGGAGAACAGATATAGGGAATGCAGGGTCCGGGGAGAGCGGATATAGTGAATGCGGGGTCCGGGATAGTGAATGCAGTGTCCGGAGAGAGTGGATATAGTGAATGCGGGGTCCAGCGAGAGCGGATATAGTGAATGCGGGGTCCCGGGTTTAATCACACTTCAAAGTGATATTAAATACACACTGTATAATTTACATTGTCCCTTCTATGTCTGTATATAGACGATGGCACGGTCATAATTCCAATAAAAAAAATAATCTAAGTACCTTTTTCCTATTTGATATACAGCTGTCACATGACCCAACTCTTTCCCATCCTTACTGCAGAGAAACAGTGGTAGGAGGAGCTTCTAGTCCTCTGCTGCTGGTCACATGTTCAAAATAAAAACAAAAAAAACCTTCAGAATACAGAGTAAAAATAGATAGTTACTATCAATGAACTGTTTTAAATCATCATACAAACATATATTTGAAATCAAATCTTTATTATTTTTTGGTAATAACCGTGTGGGTGGATTTCTGCCAGTCAGAGGCACGCCCCTCCAGCCTGTATCTTGGAAAAAAGGGGAGGTGAAGCCTCCATGAATCAAGGTGTAATATCCCTCCCCCATTGTGTGTAGCTGGTTAGTGGGTGTGGAGGAGAAAGGAGGGAGTGGCCTTTCATTTACCACTGGGTATACGCCTACATGTATGACTCTATAGTCATAAGGGCTGCTCAGATGTGTCGGGGAAGGAATCCTCAGGGTAGAAAATGCACTGAAAACTGAGCATGTGTAGTAGCTGGCAACACTGCTCTGCAAAATTCCCAGCTGCAGTGGGGACATGGACAAGAGGGGGAGACAGAGAACATCAGGATCAACCAGGATTTTTTAAGAATACAAAAAACGAAACCTATAGTGACTGAGTGTGAACAGCATGGAGCACAGCGTTTATTGATAGGTTTTATCATGTGGGTTTAATGACACTTTAAGTATTAATTCAGCTCAAAAAGAAGAAGCCTAGAAAAAATAACACCAAGCAGATATTCAAGTGTACAACTATTGTACAATGTTTTGAAAAATGAGTTTTGGAAACAGAGTATGCAGGGAGTGCAGAGTTCAGGGGTGCGCTACCTACAGAGTGCAGAGTTCAGGGGTGCGCTACCTACAGAGTGCAGAGTTCAGGGGTGCGCTACCTACAGAGTGCAGAGTTCAGGGGTGTGCTACGTATGGAGTGCAGAGTTCAAGGGTGAGCTGCGTGCGGAGTGCAGAGTTCAGGGGTGAGCTACATACAGAGTGCAGAGTTCAGGGGTGCGCTAGGTACAGAGTGCAGAGTTCAGGGGTGCGCTAGGTACGGAGTGCAGAGTTCAGGGGTGCGCTAGGTACGGAGTGCAGAGTTCAGGGGTGCGCTAGGTACGGAGTGCAGAGTTCAGGGGTGCGCTAGGTACGGAGTGCAGAGTTCAGGGGTGCGCTAGGTACGGAGTGCAGAGTTCAGGGGTGCGCTAGGTACGGAGTGCAGAGTTCAGGGGTGCGCTAGGTACGGAGTGCAGAGTTCAGGGGTGCGCTAGGTACGGAGTTCAGGGGTGCGCTACGTACAGAGTTCAGGGGCGGGCTGCGTACAGAGCGCAGAGTTCAGGGGCGGGCTGCGTACAGAGCGCAGAGTTCAGGGGTGTACTATGCACAGTGTGCAGTGAAGGCTACCCACATCTCACTTCCACCCCTCCTCGGCTCTGACCTCTGTACCGCTCACCTACCTGGCCCAGCTCTAGTTCCAGTATACTAGCAGTGTACTAGTCCAGCAGTGTAGGCGGCTCTGCCTCACCTTGCAGCAAGATCATTGGTCGGTATCTGTCCCCGCCGTGCCGTGAGCGTGTGCAGGGATCTGTGAAAGAGCAAATTTGTCCTTGTAAAAACAGAAGGCTTCTCTGTATACAAGTGACAGTGGGAAGCGGAGGGCGGGGGCTAAAAAAAAAAAGCCCTGGGTAGGAGGGCCACGTGACATGGCCTGGCGGGCCGGATTCAGCCCGTGGGCTTCGTGTTTGACATATTTGGTGTAGGGTGTTAGTTTACTGTTTCATTTTTCCTGAGAAGGTGAACGAACCCTGTAGGTGGCTCAGTGGTTAGCATTTCTGCCTTACAGCACTGGGGTCCCCAGCTTGAATCCCGGTTAGGACACTATATAAATGGTCACTATAACACTATATATGCGTCGCTTGGTGTGTGGACCTACATACATTTGATTGGGAGCTTTACGATCATGTGACAACCAACTGCAGAGGTCACATGACCCGAATGCCCACCTCCGTCTCCCAGCCTTTAGAACTCTTAAAGGGCCGGGAGGTGGTCAGCACCTCCCGGCCCTTTAAGAGTCAAATAGATACAAAAATGCAGCACTACCTTTCCTGCATAGTTTCAAAAGTGTAACAAAATGCAATGGCGTCCCAAGGCAGGTGCAGGGGGTGCGTGTCGCAGCGGGTGACACCTACCGCACGGAGTGTCACCATGGTGACACTGTACTACTTGCTGGGGGGTGATGAAGATTTTTTTTTTTTTTTTTACAGATTGCTTTTACACCCATAAAGGCTGTAAAAGCAATAATTTCTCCTTCTCTCTGGCTACATTCTTGCAGCCATCGAGAAATACTGTGAGAGCTGTGATTGGTCACAGCTTGTCACATGATACAAGGCTGTCGTGAATAGCCCTGTACCATGTGACCTCTGTGATCATTCACTGATTTCACACATAGTAAGCAATGATGTCAGAATGGACATCTTGCTTACTATTCTGCATGTGATCACTGTGGCCAATCAGTGATCACATGATCAGGCAGCATTAGGCCAGCCCAGCAACAAATGATTCACCCAGCAACAATAGATCTCCAAGAAACAATAGATCCTCCCAGCAACAATAGATCCCTCCATCTCAACAATAGACCCCCTGCAACAAGATTCCACCTCAGCAACATTAGATCTTCCAGCAGCCAGCGTCAATAGAACTTATAGTAGCCAGTAACAATAGATCATCCCCTCAACAGTAGATCCCTCCCAGGAACAATTGACCCAAACCCACAGCCGCTTAAGACTCCCCAGCAACTGGCATCACTAGACCCTCCAGCACCCCTTACCATTACTTTCATTCAGTGCTGGAGGTGCTGCGTTCCCCCCGTGTTCCCGCTGAAAAAAAAAAGTTCTAACTTTAGGCTGCTTTCTCGTCTAAATGAATGTTTTATAATGGGTAGGAGCAGGGGCGGACTGACCATTTGGAAACTCGGGCACTGCCCGAGGGCCCGGGTCAGTAGGGGGGCCCATGAGATGCCCCTGGTACCTTTTTCATAGGCTTTTTTTGAGTTTGGTTAAAGGCACAGGGGCCCCATGATCCCCTATTGCCTGGGGGCCCCATGAGTTGTCAGTCCGCCCCTGGGCAGTAGTGAAACACTGCAATGCGACCACTAGATGGAGGTGAGGAGCACAGGAAACATCCATGTCTTGTAACAAGAAATACAATTCTACAAAACACTAGAAGGAGTTGGCAAATAAATTTAACCATTGGTTAACCACTTGCTGCCCAGCCACTGTAGAAATACGGCGGCAGGGCGGCACAGCTGGGCAAAACCACATTTTAAAACATGTGTTTTCAAAACAGGTAGGGGGCGCACGCCCGCCCTACCTGTCCCGCCGATCACGGCCACGGATGTCAGTCGCCGGGTCACAGCCGGTCGTTACCGGCTATGTCCCGGCGATTAGCGGCAATCACTGACAGAGCAGGGCTGCAGTAGCTGTGCTTTCTGTCAGTTCCCTGACAGCTCCAGGACAAGCTGATCGGGACAGAAGAGTTTATCTGTCCGGATCAGTGTGTCTTCGTCCAGCACACACCCCCTAGTAAAACACTCCCCTCACACAGTTAACCCTTTCACTGAATAATAAAGTTAACCCCTTCCTCCCCAGTGCCATTCGTAAAGTGTCCCGCCATAAGTCGCTGATCGCCGCCATTATTAGTATAAAAAGAAATTTAAAATCCCAGTATCTTTCCCACCATTTGTAAACGCTATAACTTTCACGTAAACCAATTAATTTACACGTATCGGGTTTTTTGTAGCAAAGACATGTCGCAGAATGCATTTTGGCAGAAATTTATAACTAAATTTGATTTATAAATTTTTTTTTTTTACTGGACATGTTTTATAGCAAAAAGTCCAAAATATTGTTTTTTTCTCAAAATTGTCAGACTTTTTGTTTTATAGCACAAAAAATAAAAAAGGCACAGGCGATCAAATACCACCAAAAGAAAGCTCAATTTGTGGGAAAAAAAGGATGTCAATTTTATTTATGTACCGTATTGCATGACCGCGCAATTGTCTGTTAAACTAGCGCAGCGCTGTATAGCAAAAAAATGGCGTAAATTGCAGTATCTATACCATAGTTTGTAGACGCTATAACTGTCACACAAAGCAATCAATATACACTCATTGGGATTTTTTTTTACCAAAAACATGGAGCAGAATACATTTTGGCCTAAATTTATAACTAACTTTGAGTTTACTATATATTTTTTATAGCTGAAAGTAAAAAATATTGTTTTTCTTCAAAATTTTTGGTCTTTTTTTGTTTATAGCGTGAAAAATAAAAAACGCACAGGTGATCAAATACCACCGAAAGAAAGCTCTATTTGTGTTAAAAAAGGGACGTAAATTTTGTTTGGGTGCAGCATTGCATGACCGCGCAATTATCAGTTGAATTAGTGCAGCGCCGAGTAGCAGCATTGCATGACCGCGCAATTATCAGTTGAATTAGTGCAGCGCCGAGTAGCAAAAAGAGGTGTGGTCATTAAGGGGGGTATATCCTCAGGAGGGCGAGGGGTTAAATTGGCAGAGTGCACTAGTTCCTCCTGGCACTCTCTGGAATTGTTACATAGTATCTCTCTTTACAAAGACATATACATTTCCTATTCTCCTCAGCGCCATCTAGTGGCCGTAAAACTGTCTTTTACTACTGCAAATAATAAAAGAAGATTTTTCTGAAGATAAAATAGAATATTTGTTTTTGCTCAATGTGGACAGAATGGATTTACATGGACATTGTCTGGATGAACGGCTATGCACATTTTGTTTTATAATTTGCCCCAATAATGTGAATTGTTTGGGTGACAGTTTTCAGCATGGAGTATGGGCAGGGGCGTATTTACCACAAGGCAAACAAGGCATTTGCCTAGGACAGCATTTTTCTGGGGGGCAGCAGTGCCCCCCCCCCCCACAGAAGAAGGGATGGAAGAAAGGACACGTGGCTGAGATCTGAGAGAGGTTGCGGGCTGCTTGATGGTGTATGGAGATCCCGACTCTCATTCCGGGGGATGTCCAGAGCTGTGAAGGTGAGTGTCTTTCTCTCTCTCGCCTTGGGAGGGGTATTAGTGGAAGGCTTTCTCAGGGGGTTGGGCAGGGGTTTTGTTGGTCAATGTTAAACTCTCTCTGAGGGGGGCGCCCAATCTTTGTGTGCCTAGGGCAGCACAAAACCTAAATACACCACTGGGTATGGGTACCTCTCGGTGAATGCATGGAGTGTTGAGTAAGAGAAGTGAAGATTCCGTTGTTCGATTTGATTCTGCCTGTAGTAACATTCAGTCATTTCTGGGGGACTATAAATGATCCTCAGAGATATTTTTAGTATCATTCGTGACCATAATTCTCGATTCTTGTTTCCTTCCAACAAGCCCATTGGTAGGATGGAGTGACGTCCTGTTCTGGAAGAATGTTTTCGGGATTTGCAGGAACTTTCTGTTCAGAACTCCATCGATCCCAACCTGGCGTAGATCTTCACTGCTGCAGCATGTACCTGGAAAGGACAGTTACTGGAGGATGATCGAAGTACGGGATCAATGATGGGAGCCCAGCTTTTGGCTGTTCCAGAATATCAGGATTATTAAAGTGCCTCCCTTCTGTGTGACGGCCCTGAAATAAGGCGCAACTAATTAAAGCCTTGAAAAGCACAATACACACTAAATGAAAGTATGACCGTCCTGTACACCAGATGGCGCTCTTATTTCTCATCATTACCTGCCCAAAATTGCTGTAATGGCCTATGGAAAGGTCTGCCATCGCTACAGAGGAATCTAATTGGATGTCACCGGATCAGTACGGCTTGATAACCGGTGTACTTAGTTGCAACTGCTACCTGAAGAGAGGTCCCCAAAAAGACATGCCACCACGCCAACAAAGTCATTATCCTACTGGGCTAAGCATTGGCACAACTTTGCATAATGGCCACAACCCACAGGGACTTCCTTACCCAAACTGGGCTGAGGGATGTCTCCTGGACCTGAGAACTCCAGTTCACCTCCTTACAGTGCTGGGGATGCCATACTCAAGATGCCTATCCAAGAAGTATTGTCCATGAATGGAACTCTGGGCCAAGCATCTACACAGCTTTCCTCAATGCCACCACCCATGAAGACCACCTTACCCAAACTGGGCTGAGGGATGTCTCCTGTACCTGAGGACTCCGGTTCACCTCCTTACATTGCTGGGGATGCCACACTAAAGATGCCTATCCAAGAAGTATTGTCCATGAATGGAACTCTGGGCCAAGCATCTACACAGCTTTCCTCAATGCCACCACCCATGGAGACAACCTTAACCAAACTGGGTGGTGTACTCAACACAATCAGTACATAGGATGGGGGATGTCTCCTGTACCTGAGAACTCCAGTTCCTCCACTTGCATTGCTGGGGATGCCATACTCCATGCAACAGTATGCTTATCCAAGAAAAAATGTCCATGAATGGAATGCTTACTCAAACTGGGCTGAGGAATGTCTCCTGTACCTGAGAACTCCAGTTCATCCACTTACATTGCTGGGGATGCCATACTCCATGCAACAGTATGCTTATCCAAGAAAACATGTCCATGAATGGAATGCTGGGCTAAGCACATGCACAGCTTTCCTCAAAGACCACCACCCATGGTAATCACTAGGGATGGGCCGAACAGTGCCCATTTTGAAGGCTTATATGCAAGTTTTTGGCCATAAAAGGGGTATGGGGACTCGGGTACTGCCCTGAGGGACATGAATCGGCAAAAAAAATGTTTGTGGTCAGGTGCATTGCTTTGGCCAATCACAACAATGCACTGCCAGAGCTGAACACCCTTGCCGTTTGTGTTTTCGCTGAACACGCGAGCGGCTGATGTTCGAGTCGAACTTACATTAAGCTCAGGGGTCTCCAAACTTTCTAGATGATGGACCGGTTTGCTGTCCTTCAAACTTTAGGGGAGCCGGACTGTGACCAGAGGGAGAAGAAAATGTCCTGGCGTCAGTGGGAGTAAATGAAGCCACACCATTGGTATTGGGGGAGGAATAGTGCCTCATTGTTAGTATCAAAGGGAAAAATAGTGCCCCATTATTGGTATCAATAGGAGGAATAGTGCCCCATCCAGGGGCGGACTGACCATTTGGAAACTCGGGCACTGCCCGAGGGCCCAGGGTCAGTAGGGGGCCCCATGAGATGCCCCTGGTACCATTTTCATAGGCTTTTTTGAGTTTGGGCAAGGACACAGGGGCCCCATGATCCCCTATTGCCCAGGGGCCCCATGAGTTGTCAGTCCGCCCCTGGCCCCATCGTCGGTGTCAGTGAGAGGAATAGTGCCCCATCATTGGTGTCACTGGGAGGAATAGTGTCCCATCATTGGTGTCAGTGGGAAGAATAGTGCCCCATCATTGGTGTCAGTGGGAGGAATAGTGCCCCATCATTGGTGTCAGTGGGAGGAATAGTGCCCCATCATTGGTGTCACTGGGAGGAATAGTGCCCCATCATTGGTGTCACTGGGAGGAATAGTGCCCCATCATTGGTGTCACTGGGAGGAATAGTGCCCCATCATTGGTGTCAGTGGGAGGAATAGTGCCCCATCATTGGTGTCAGTGAGAGGAATAGTGCCCCATCATTGGTATCAGTGGAAGGAATAGTGCCCCATCATTGGTATCAGTGGGAGGAATAGTGCCCCATCATTGGTATCAGTGGGAGGAATAGTGCCCCATCATTGGTATCAGTGGGAGGAATAGTGCCCCATCATTGGTATCAGTGGGAGGAATAGTGCCCCATCATTGGTATCAGTGGGAGGAATAGTGTCCCATCATTGGTGTCACTGGGAGGAATAGTGCCCCATCATTGGTATCAGTGGGAGGAATAGTGCCCCATCATTGGTGTCAGTGGGAGGAATAGTGCCCCATCATTGGTGTCAGTGGGAGGAATAGTGCCCCATCATTGGTGTCAGTGGGAGGAATAGTGCCCCATCATTGGTGTCAGTGGGAGGAATAGTGCCCCATCATTGGTGTCAGTGGGAGGAATAGTGCCCCATCATTGGTATCAGTGGGAGGAATAGTGCCCCAGCATTGGTATCAGTGGGAGGAATAGTACCCCATCATTGGTATCAGTGGGAGGAATAGTGCCCCATCATTGGTATCAGTGGGAGGAATAGTGTCCCATCATTGGTATCAGTGGGAGGAATAGTGCCCCATCATTGGTGTCAGTGGGAGGAATAGTGCCCCATCATTGGTGTCAGTGGGAGGAATAGTGCCCCATCATTGGTATCAGTGGGAGGAATAGTGTCCCATCATTGGTATCAGTGGGAGGAATAGTGTCCCATCATTGGTATCAGTGGGAGGAATAGTGTCCCATCATTGGTGTCAGTGGGAGGAATAGTGTCCCATCATTGGTATCAGTGGGAGGAATAGTGTCCCATCATTGGTGTCAGTGGGAGGAATAGGGCCCCATTGCTGATGTCAGTGGGAGAAACTATGCCACACTGTTGTTTGCAGTGGGAAGAATAATGCCTCGGGGGCCAGATAAAAGCAAGCAAAGGGCCACATCTGGCCCCCGGGCCGCAGTTTGGAGACCACTTATCAAGCTCATCACTAGACACCACCTTGACCAAACTAGGTGCTAAAGTCAACATAAGCTGAACAGAGGATAAGGGGATGTCTCCTGTACATGAGAACTCCATGTCACCATCTTGCATTGTTGGGGATGCCATACTCCATGCATACTCCATGCATACTCCATGTGACAGCCAGCCTACCCAAGAAACCATGAACGGAATCCTGGGCTAAGCATTTACACAACTTCCCTCATCGACCACAAACCACAGAGAACGCCTTACCCAAACCGGGTGCAATATACTCAAAACAAACCAATGGGGATGCCATACTCCATGCAACCGAACGACTACAAAAGAAATATTGTCCATACATGGAAGGCTGCTGGCAATTGGTGTAAGAAATCTAGATTGTTGAGTACTTTGTAGGCACAACCCCCAGACCGATCGTTCCTCATGTGATTTTGGACCATTGTTTGAGCCGATTACGATTTACTCTTTATGTTAGAAGCCTCGGGCTCTGAGACAACTGACATTTTCTTGTGGAATGTTTGAAGCGATATTAAAAATGCAATTTTAACATATTGCAACTTACCGGTTGTTAGATGTGGTGGCTGCATTAGTTTTCTTTTTTTCCCCCTCCCTTTATTTTCACCTGGTGATCCAGCCAGTTAGTCTGTTGTTTTTCAACTTGTCCAGCTAAAAGGGCAGTTAGAAGGTTGGGACAAACCATTTACCACTGACAGGGGTACTGACAATGGTCCGCTTTTTATTTATGTAAAATCTTTTTTGAAAAAGAAACGAAAAAAAAAAAAAAAGCTGTAAGGGCTTGTTCACACTTGGGGTGGGGGCGGTAAAACCCCACGGTTGAGCGACATATTTACTGCATATCAACCAGTTCCTTTTCTGAGGCAGGGTGTACGCATGCCATGGATGCAGCAGGAATTATAGATGCAGTTGCAGTGTGGCCCCGGCTGAGCAGCCTCTCCTCTGCACATTGACCACGGGGGGGTGCTCACTGTTGCCCATTTTTTTTAATGAATAGAAGACATTCTAGTTTTGCACAGGAACCAACCCGCTTTGACGGTACAACCTGGCAGCTGATTGGTTACTATGTAGAGCTGCTCCAAATTCACTAGTTTTTGTAAATCTCCCCCCAAGGGGTCCTCTGATTGGACGAGGTGGAGATCATGACGTCACCATCCCTCTTCTCCACCTTGTCTAATGTCAGATTGCCCGCCGCACTATCGCAGTCCCATTATAAGTCGCTGATCACCACCATCAGTAGTATATATTGAAAAAAAAAAAATCCCCCCAAAAAACTTGTAGACATTATCATTTTCAAGCAAACCAATCAAGATAAATTTTTTGGGATTTTTTTTATTTTTATCCAAAGACATGAAATAGAATACATTTTGGCTAAAATTTATGAAGAAATTAGATTTTTCTTGTTCGATATACTGTATTTTATAGCAGAAAGTAGAAAATACAGTTTAAAAAAAGAAAAAAAAATTCAGTCTTTTTTCATTTATATTGCAAAAAATGATAAACCTAGAGGTGATCAAATACCATGGTGTGCAGGGGCGTCCCTAGGGTTGGTGTCACCCGGTGCGGTAACACCCCCTCCGACGATCCCCGCAGAATGGATCAGACCTGCGGATTGAGCATAAAGGATCGGAGTCCGATCCATTATGTTCAATCTGCAGATCCGATCCATTCTGCGGGGATCGTCGGAGGGGGTGTCACCAAGTGTTATCGTACCGGGTGACACCAACCCTAGGGAGTCCGATCCATTATGCTCCCCAATCTGCAGATCCGATCCATCCTGCGGGGATCATCGGCTTGCTTTACAACTTACCTTTTCGTGGAGTGAGTCTGGTGTCACCCCGTGAGGTAAGTGTCACCTGGTGTGGAGCGCAGCCCCCGCACCTGCCTCGGGACGCCACTGTTGGTGTGAAAAAAAATTATTAAAATTTTCATTTGGGTTACCATGACCGTGCAATTACCAGTTAAAGTAGCTCAGTGCTGAATAGCAAAACAAAATGGCCAGGTCATGGTCACGTAAAACCTTCTGGAGCTCAAGTGGATAATCGGTTGTATCCTGATCTGTCTCCGGATCGGGGAACTGCCATTTAACTAGACTGGTAGATTAACTGGTATTCTCCCGAAATTGCCCCCAGTGTGTGTGTGTGGGGGGGTGTGGCGGCGTCTTCGATTTGGAGATCTTTCTATGAAGAGGGACTTCCTCCACCCTCCCATACATCACCCCTTACCATGTGCTGCTGAAGAAGCTGGAGGCGGAACTTGGAAACAGAAAGTGCAGGGTCTGGAGGAGGACCAGAGGAGGGTTGGAGTCTGCTGAATGCTGAGACCAGGGGAGGCAGAGACAAGGGCACAGAGCAAGGGTGTATTTAAGTTTCATGCTGCCCTAGCAACACAAAAATCGTGTTCCCCCCCCCCCCATGGAGAGACCCTGACACCGACCAACACCCCCCTTCCCCAAGAAGAGAGCCTGACATTAACCAACAATACCCCACCCGAGAGAGCCTTCCACTACCACTGCCACCCATAAACTGGACACCCCACCCTGGCAAGAGAGAAGACACTCACCTTCACAGCTCCGGACATCCCCGAGAACAAGAGTCGGGCTCGTCACACACCATCAAGCAGCCCGCAGCCTCTCTCGGATCCCACCTGGACCCCATACTGCGTGTGTCCCTTGTTCTGGGGGGCGGCGTTGCCCCTGTGAAGAATGCCACCCTAGGCAAATGCCTTGTTTGCCTTATGGTAAATATGCCCCTGGCACAGAGAGGCACAGGATCTTTAGGAGGATTTCTGTCCTCTCTGCTGCCAACTGCTGAGACAATGTGGGGTGCCTCAGCTACAGGATTGGTGCAAGGGTCACATGAAATGGCTTGATGGGCCGGATTTGGCCCACGGGCCTTGTGTTTGACTCATGTGCCCTGTACAAAAAAAGAGGCGTTACCCTTGTAGTGCAGGTACGTCCTCACTGGAAGGAAGGGCTTTGAGGCTAGGGGAACCCTGAGCATTCCATGAGCGCTTTCGGTGCCATTCATAGGTAATGGCACCCCAAATGTGAAACAGCAGACATGCAGTGTTGTACACACAAACCCCCATAAAGGTACATAAGCTTTGTTGGTGCATTTGTCACACCCAGGACTGCCCTATGTGATTAGTGGGAAAAAGTGCAAAAATGCACAGCATTGGTGTCAGTGGATACAATCATAACCCCCTGAATTGGCAATGCTGGGGATAATATTGTATTCACTGATGTCAATTCAAGGGGTTATGATTGCATCCACTGACACCAATGCTGGAGGTTATTATTGCACTCCTGACACAATGCTGTGGTTATTATTTAACTCACTAAAACCAATGATGGGAGTTATCATTGTATTCACTGACACCAATGCTGGGGGTTATTATTGCACTCACTAAACTAAAACTAAATACTGGAAGGTATTATTGAATTCACTGACACCAATGCTGGGGGTTATTATTGTGTCTGCTGACTGCAAAGCTGGGGTTAATATTGCATTCACTGATGCAGTCAGCAGACACAATAATAACCCCCAGCATTGGTGTCAGTGAGTGTGATAATAACCCCCCGCATTGCCATCAGGGAATGCAATATTAACCACAGCATTGCAGTCAGCAAACACAATAAGGACACTCAGCATTGGTTTCGGTGGGTGTTATAATAATGCCCTGCATTGGTCTCAGTAGATGCAATAATAACCCCCAGCATTGGTGTCACTGGACACAATAATAACCCCTACCATTGGTGCCAGTGTGTGCAATAATAACCTCAACATTGGTGTAAGTGCAATAATAACCCCCAGCATTGGTGTCACTGGACACAATAATAACCCCTACCATTGGTGCCAGTGCGTGCAATAATAACCTCAACATTGATGTAAGTGCAATAACAATCCCCAGCATGGGTGTCAGTGGATGCAATAACAACCCTCAGCATTGGTGTCAGTGGATGCAATAACAACCCCCAGCATTGGTGTCAGTGGACGCAATAATGACCCCCAACGTTGACGTCAGTGGATGTAATAATAACCCCCAACATTGATGTCAGTGGATGCAATATTAACCCCCACCATTGATGTCAGTGGATGTAATAATAACCCCCACCATTGATGTCAGTGGATGCAATAATAACCCCCCAACACTGGTTTCAGCAGACACACTAATAACCACAAGCATCGGTGTCAGTGAATATAATAATAACCCCCAGCATTGGTGTGAGTGTAGGCAAAAATAACCACCAGCATAGCTATTGGTGGATGCCATAATAACCTCAACAATGGTGTCATTGGGAACCAGCCAAAATTTTCTCAGTATATGGCCAGCTTTACAATCCAAATTCTGTTTCTTGAAAGCCTCAAAGTAGCCCTTCTGTCATTGACAAGCCTAAGGCAATTGCCCTTCTTGCCCCATGACAACTCCAGCTAAGACATACAGAGAGAGGGTTACAGAACTGCTTAGAGTGTTAAATTCACTAAAGGCAATCCTTCATGTGTAATTATAATCCAAAAACCTATTTTTTATGCATCGTTGTTTCCTGGCCACTAATGCAGGTCATAGACGGGTCGAAAATCGGCTGATTTTCGCACCGTTAGTGGGTTAATTGGTTGGCCGTTTTTCGGGCTTTTTGCACATTTTTTTTATTGGGCATGTTGGAAAATACGAGGCCGATTTTGACGATCAGCCGATTTTCCTGGAAATGATGGGCCAATCGGCCGGTCGTTTTACCGATAAAAAAATCTGCACACGAGCTGTGACCTGGAAGAAGAAGAAGAAGAAGAAGAAAAAAGAAGAAAGAAGAAGAAAAAAGAAGGAAGAAGAAGAAGAAAGAAGGAAGAAGGAAGACAAAGAAGAAAGAAGGAAGGAGGAAGAAGAAAGGAGGAAGGAGGAAAGAGGAAAGAGGGAAGAGGGAAGGGGAAAGAGGGAAGAAGGAAGAGGGAAGAGGGAAAGAGGAAAGAGGAAAGAGGGAAGAGGGAAGAGGGAAGAAGGAAGACGAAGAAGAAAGAAGGAAGAAGAAAGAAGGAAGACGAAGAAGAAAGAAGGAAGAAGAAAGAAGGAAGACGAAGAAGAAAGAAGGAAGAAAGAGGAAGAAGTAAGAAGGAACAAGGAAGAAGTAAGAAAGAAGAATTCCAGTCCTCTATTACATTTTATATGAAAAAGTCTTGTGGTTGCAACAATGCATCCATTTGTATCCGAATAAAACCATCTGTATCCGAAATGAATACAAATGGATACATTGTTGCAAACGCAAGACTTTCATGTAAAATATAATAGCGAAGCTCTCTGCGGGGACAGAAGTAATTATGGGGTTAAATGCTGGCCGTAGACGGGATGAAAATCGGCCGATTTTTTTACTGTTGGTGGTAACGTCGGCCGATCGAACGACCGATTTTTCTTTTTTTTTAACAAATGGCCGGTTTTCGACCCGTCTATGGCCTACATAACCCAAAGAACTGACAGTCCGTGCGGCAATTTCATTAACAGCCATCTGAAGAGTGATTCTGTGCTGAGCAACCTGGTTATGAAAGGGTTACTGCCGCTTCGTCTCATGCCCCCGAACCATTCCGCAGGCGGACCCTTTTATGATTTTAGCTACAGTGAAATAACATTTTGTTCTATCCAATTAATCTAATGTTATGTTAAATGGCATTTAATTAAAAAAGATACAAATACAGTTAGGAAAACATCCCCATAAATCTTTAGTTATCTTGGAAAGTTTTATTCAACAAAGGCCATTAAACAGCAGACGCTTAACTGCATCAATGAAACTGGATTTTTTTTTTTTTTTACAGTCATTTTCATACATAGATGACGGGCAATGCTTAACCCCTGCAGCGCCGGAGACTCCTCCATCGGGCACCACAGAGAGAGACGGGTCCCACTGAGCCGGTCCTGATAAAGGGTGGTGTGTACCGTTGCTTTGCCGTATGTTCCTCTCCTTGGTAAGGGTCAGTAATGAGCTGCATATCTGGCAAACGCAGAACAGATGAACTATAAAGCTGGATTCATGGAAAACAGGCTGTCGGTTATTGCGACCAATCACATTCCAGATGTTATTTTTTTTTTTCATAAGTGCAAAAATATCGTTAAAATGGGCACTGTGTTTAATGGACTTTTTGCTTAACCCCTTCCAGTCCGGACACTTTCACCCTCTTCCAGTCCAGACACTTTCACCTCCTTCCAGTCCGGACACTTTCACCCCCTTCCAGTCCAGACACTTTCACCCCCTTCCAGTCCGGACACTTTCACCCCCTTCTAGTCCGGACACTTTCACCCTCTTCCAGTCCGGACACTTTTACCCCTTCCAATCCGGACACTTTTACCCCCTTCCAGTCCGGACACTTTTACCCCCTTCCAGTGTGGACACTTTTACCCCCTTCCAGTCCGGACACTTTCCCCCCCTTCCAGTGCAGACACTTTCACCCCCCTTCCAGTCCAGACACTTTCACCCCCTTCCAGTCTGGACACTTTCACCACCTTCCAGTCCGGACACTTTCACCCCCTTCCAGTCCGGACACTTTCCCCCCCTTCCAGTCCGGACACTTTTACCCCCTTCCAGTCCGGACACTTTCACCCCCTTCCAGTCCGGACACTTTCACCACCTTCCAGTCCGGACACTTTTACCCCCTTCCAGTCCGGACACTTTCACCCCCTTCCAGTCCGGACACTTTCACCACCTTCCAGTCCGGACACTTTTACCCCCTTCCAGTCTGGACACTTTCACAACCTTCCAGTCCGGACACTTTCACCCCCTTCCAGTTCGGACACTTTCACCCCCTTCCAGTCTGGACACTTTCACCCCCTTCCAGTCTGGACACTTTCACCCCCTTCCAGTCTGGACACTTTCACCCCCTTCCAGTCCAGACACTTTCACCCCCTTCCAGTCCAGGCCAATTTTCAGCTTTCAGCGCTGTCACACTTTGAATGACAATTGCGCGGTCATGCAACACTGTACCCATATGATTTTTTTTAGCATTTTTTTTAGACAGATAAAACTTTATTTTAGTGGTTTATTCACCACTGGGATTTTTCTTTTTTTTGCTATATAAATGAAAAAGTCCAAAAATTTTGAAAAAAAGTGTTTTTCTTATAACATTTTGTAAATAAATAGTATTTCATCATAAATCTTGGCCAAAATGTATTCAGTTATCTTTTTAGTAAAAAAAAATAAATAACCCAAATTAGTTTATAACCAAAAATTATAATTTTTTATTAAATTATATTATACATTTTTTTTTTTTTTTATATATTATTTGTTTGTTTTTCTTTTTTACTTACTGTCACCCTACTTGTGGGGGGTGATGAAGATTTTTTTTTTTTTTACACTGATTGCTTTTACACCCATAAAGGCTGTAAAAGCAATAATTTCTCCTTCTCTCTGGCTGCATTCTTGTAGCCATTGAGAAATACTGTGTGAGCTGTGATTGGTCACAGCTTGTCACATGGTACAAGGCAGTTGTGAATGGCCCTGTACCATGTGACCTCTGTGATCATTCACAGATTTCACACGTAGTAAGCAATGACGTCAGAAGTGACATCTTGTTACTATTCTGCATGTGATTACTGATTGGCCAATCAGTGATCACATGATCAGGACCTCACACAGAGGTCCCGTACGATGATCGGTTTTCCTCTGTGTCCAGGGAGCGCGCACAAGCAGGGGGCGGGGAGGCCGTTTATAAATGACCACCCACCCCTGCACTGCCACTGTCTGGCCGTTTATATACATGGGCCGGAAGGGAAGTGGTTAAAGCGGACCCGACTTGCTGCCTTAACCACTTCCTGTCCGCCCTATGGCAGATATACTGCTACTGGGCGGAACGGGTGCGTGAAAGCACATATATATATATATACGTGATTTTGCATTTCCGGGTGGGGGCGCGCATGCACGCCCTACCCATGCTCAAAGGTGTATTTAGATTTTGTGCTGCCCTAGGCAACACAAAAATCGTCCCCCCCCTGTACACCAACCAGCACCAATCCACCCCCCCCCCCGCCTCTCTCGTGGAGAAAGCCTGACATTGACAACCTCCCACCCCCCACCCTCACCGGTAATAGAGAGAAAGACACTCATCTTCATCTCCGAAATGAGAGTCAGGCGCTACATACACCATTAAGCATCCCACGGCCTCTCTCGGATCCCACATGGTTCCCATACAGCACGTGTCCCTTCTTTTATCCCTGCGGGGAGGTTCTGTCCCCCTGAAAAATGCCGCCCTAGGCTAGTGCCTTGTTTGCCTTGTGGTAAATACGCCCTTGCCCGCTCTGCCATTTGCGCCTGTGGCTGTCAATCACTGGGTCCCGGCCGGTGATTGCTCACCGGCGCCCGTTGATTGCTGAGGATCTCCGATGGGGGGGAGAACTGTTAGTAAACAAAACAGTTCTCTCCCCTGTCAGTTCCTGCACACTGCACAGCACAGCCATTCAAAGCAGTGTGCTTACAGTGAGGCACACAGACACAGCCTCCTAGTAAAACACTCCCTGCACACAGTTACCCCTTTGATCGCCCCTCATGTTAACCCCTTCCTGCCCAGTGCCATTAGTACAGTGTCAGTGCTTTTTATTAGCACTGATCACTGTATTGGTGTCACTGGGGATGTCAGTGACACCAAGTCAGTTCCCCCCAGTATCAGAATGTCCACCGCAGTCCCACTATAAGTCACTGATCGCCGCCATTACTAGTAAAAATTAAAAAATCCCATTATCTATACCACCATTTGTAAACACTATATTGTTCACGTAAACCAATTAATTTACACGTATTGGGATTTTTTTTTAGCAAAGACACGGAGCAGAATACATTTTGGCCTAAATTTATAATGAAATTTGATTTTTTGAATTTTTTACTGGACATGTATAATAGCAAAAAGTCCAAAATATTGTTTTTTTTTCTCAAAATTGTCGGACTTTTTTTATAGCGCAAAAAATAAAAAACGCAGAGGTGATCAGATCCCACTGGAAAAAAAGCTCAATTTGTGAGAAAAAAAAGGAAGTAAATTTCCTTTGGGTGCGGCGTTGCATGACGGCACAATTGTCAGTTGAAGAAACGCAGCGCCGTAACCCAAAAATGTCAGGAAAGGGGGGAAATCCTCAGGAGGGCAAGGGGTTAAAGGGAATAGCTAGAATGAATAATTGTGCCTCAGCAATAGCCTGCAGAGTCTACCTTTTTACCTGGAACTTCTCCTGAAGAACAAGAATTTTCCGCCCCACAGCTGCATGTAACAAAGGGGCGAGGATGCTGGTGACATCATTAACATCATATGGCCTTATGGCTATATTTGGACAACAACATCCAAATTTGGCCATGTGTTCATATGAGGTCAATGATGACACCAGAATCCCACATGTTTGGTAAATGACACTATCCAATCTAGCCATGTGGCCATATTAGCTTAACAAAGTCACCAGCATCTCCACATATTAGGTCCACCTTGCTAGTGCCAAGAAAATCTCCCCCACACCATGACACCACCACCACCAGCCTGAACCATTGATACAAGGCAGGATGGATCCACCACACCATGACACTACTACCACCAACCCGAACCATTGATACAAGGAAGGATGGATCCACCACACCATGACACCACCACCACCAGCCTGAAACATTGATTCAAGGCAGGATGGATCCTCCACACCATGACACCACCACCAACCCTAACCATTGATACAAGGCAGGATGGATCCACCACACCATGACACCACCACCACCAGCCTGAACCATTGATACAAGGCAGGATGGATCCACCCAGGGGGGGACTGACAACTCATGGGGCCCTCGGGCAATAGGGGATCATGGGGCCCCTGTATCCTTGCCCAAACTCAAAAAAGCCTATGAAAAAGGTACCAGGGGCATCTCATGGGGCCCCCTACTGACCCCGGGCCCTCGGGCAGTGCCCGAGTTTCCAAATGGTCAGTCCGCCCCTGGATCCACCACACCATGACACCACCAGCCTGAACCATTGATACAAGGCAGGATAGATCCATGCTTTCATGTTGTTTACACCAAATTCTGACCCTACCATCTGAATATTGCAGGGATTTTTTTAAAATCTGTTCCAAAGGTTAAAAAAAAGTTAAAAAAAAATGTCTTATCTGTTCAAAACTCTTTATAAAGTGCACTTTAAAGGCATAAATACTGTACAGGGACATGATTAACCACTTCACGCCAGCCCCTCCTGGCCCTTTAAGAGTTTCAGAAGCTGGGAGGCGGGGCGGGCTTTTAGAGACATGTGACCGCCGTGATTTGCCGTCATGGTGGTCACATGATCGGAAAAGGTCCTGATCAAATGGAGATCGGGACCTTTCCGTGAGTCATGGACATATGTGCTGGGAGCACGCTTTCAGCACATATGTATTTTCTAATTGCGTGCACATATGCGGCTGCTCAACGTCAAGGCCCAGATGCCGAGAGGCCGCATATTTGCGTGCACTCGGCATCAAGGGGTTAAAAAAAAATTCGGAAACGAAAGGGGAGATTGGGACCTTTCCGTGAGTCACGGACATATGTGTTGGGAGCGCGCAGGGCATGCGCCTTTAGCACATATGTATTTTATAAATGATTAGAAAAGGTCCCTATCGAAAGGGAGAGATCGGGACCTTTTTGTGAGTCACGGACATATGCTGGGAGCGCGCAGGGCGCGCCTTCAGCACATATTATTTTATAAATGATTAGAAAAGGTCCGAATCAAAAGGAAAGATCGGGACCTTTCCGTGAGTCACGGACACGTGCTGGGAGTGTGTGATCTCAGCACATATCTATTTTCTAAATTATCAGAAAAGGTCCCGATCGAAAGGAGAGATCGGGACCTTTTTTGTGAGTCAGAGACATATGTGCTGGGAGACCACAGGGCGCGCGCTCCCAGCACATATGTATTTTCTAATTGCGCGCAAATATGCAGCCGCTCGGTGTCAAGGCCCAGACGTCGAGAGGCCGCATATTTGCGTGCGCTCGGCGTCAAGGGGTTAAAAAAACAATTCGTAAATGCATTGAAAACCATTTAATCCTTTCGTATTGCGAAAAACATTCGTAAACCGAGGCGTTATTTTCAATGGATTTTCATTCGTAAACCGAAAATGACGTTAATCGAGGCGTTCGTAAAACGAGGTACGCCTGTATGTATTGCTAGCACACCATGGATTGTCGAAATGAACCATCCTTCATACTGTTTTTATAAAAAATTTGTTTTGAATTGTTGAAATTTATCATACAAGTAAATTGTGCCTTTAAAGTCCCAAAAAAAGAGGACTTTCCACCCCCCCTTGTATCCTTCTAGAAAGAAAATCAGATGAAGGCATCGTCAGGGGTGGGATCTCTATAGAAGGTAACCCATGGAGGTAATAACCAGTACACGCCCAGCCAATAGCCAAAAGGCGGCCGGCAAAATGTACTGCATTTCCGGGTTGGACACCAAATGGCGTCCTCCCTCACATGCGCAGATTGCGCTCCTGCAGAGCCGCGCAGCGGCGCGATCTGTCACCGGCCGTGTACCTCGGACACGGCCGATAACAGATCTGAGTATCGGCCCTGTTGCCGGTACCATGTGACCTGCTGTGACCAATCACAGCAGGTCACATGACAGTTGTATACAATGGATGGCTTCATTCATGCCATCCATTGTATACTAGTGCCTAGCTGTGAATGGTCACAGCTAATCACATGCACATGTCATGTGATTAGCTGAGGCCAAATCACAGCTAAGCACAAAAAAAAAAAACCCTGAATGAATCGATGTCATTCAGGTAAATGCTTGCTTATAGCAAAGTAATTCTTTGCTATAAGCAAATTGTGTAAAAAAAAATAAAAATACTGATCACTTCCCCAAAGTAGTACAATGTTACTATGGTAACATTGTACTACTTTGGACATAGTGAAATATGAAAAAAAAATCTTAAAAAATTTTTTAAAAAATGTAATAAAAAATTAAAAATAATAACAAAATAAAAAAATATATATATATATTTTTTTTTCATACTGTCACCAGTGTCCCTGATCACCGCCATGCCAGTTATATGATGATGCTGTACTGCACTGGTGACAGTATGTAAAAAAAAATAGTGAAAATAATAATTTCCGAAAAATTATGACAGAAAAAATACAACTTCAAAAAACTCGCCATGCCTCTTATGAAGTACGTCGGACTGTCTACTCTGCAAAAAGGGGTCATTTGGGGATATCTGTACTGTTCTGACATTTGGGGGATATCTGTACCGTTCTGACATTTGGGGGATATCTGTACTGTTCTGACATTTGGGGGATATCTGTACTGTCCTGACATTTGGGGGATATCTGTACTGTCCTGACATTTGGGGGATATCTGTACTGTCCTGACATTTGGGGGATATCTGTCCTGTTCTGACATTTGGGGGATATCTGTCCTGTTCTGACATTTGGGGGATATCTGTACTGTTCTGACATTTGGGGGATATCTGTACTGTTCTGACATTTGGGGGATATCTGTACTGTTCTGACATTTGGGGGATATCTGTCCTGTCCTGACATTTGGGGGATATCTGTACTGTCCTGACATTTGGGGGATATCTGTACTGTCCTCACATTTGGAGGAATATCTGTACTGTTCTGGCATTTGGGGGATATCTGTACTGTCCTGACATTTGGGGGATATCTGTACTGTCCTGACATTTGGGGGATATCTATACTGTTCTGACATTTGGGGATATCTGTACTGTTCTGGCATTCTTGGACCTCAAGAAATTAGATTGGCCGTCAGTACTTCAGGATTGATCAATATTCAGATCTATACCATAGTTTGTGAACTCTATAACTTTCCTACAAACTAAATAATACATCCTAATTTGGGTTATTTTCACCAAAGACATGTAGTAGAATCAGGGACGGACTGACAACTCATGGGGCCCCCGGGCAATAGGGAATAATGGGGCCCCTGTGTCTTTGCCCATACTCAAAAAAGCCTATAAAAAAGGTACCAGGGGCATTTCATGGGGCCTCCTACTGACCCTGGGCCCTTGGGCAGTGCCCGAGTGCTTGAATGGTCAGTCCGCCCCTGAGCAGAATACATCTCGGCCTAAATTTATGAACAATTATTTATTTGCAAACTTTTATAACAGAAACAAAGAAAAATTTGTTATTTTTCAAAATTTTCGGTCTTTTTTTGATAATTTAGCAAAAAATAAAAACCCCAGCGGTGATTAAATACCACCAAAAGAAAGCTCTAGTTGTGTGAAGAAAATGATCAAATTTTAGTTTGGGTACAATGTTGTATGACCGCGCAATTGTCATTCAAAGTGTGAGAGCGCTGAAACCTGAAAACTGGCCTGGGCAGGAAGGTGTAAAATTGCCCGGTATTGAAATGGTTAAAGGACCACTTTAGCACGATGCCGCCATAAGTCGCCTTGGTGCAGAAGTCTATGTGAAGTGGTTATGTAGCGGAGTAGGAGGAGATTCCTTAATAAATACATAGCTGCAAGTAAATAACACATTTCAGGTACCTGTTGTGTGTATAAATAGTGTATCTACAGCGGAGCGCCGGAGCCGCGAGATGGATAATATCATATTAATGCGTAATATACTTCAGGACAGCGGGGAGAGCGGGCTAATCGGCGGAATAAATACTCGCAAAGTGAGGCTAAAATACGGCTGGATGTGTCGCTTTCCAGCGCGCACGTTGTGTTTTTTTTTATACGAGACGTCCCCAATAAATAACCCCGCCAACGTGTGCGCGTGTGTGTGTGAGGTTGCAGCGGAGAGTTAAATTGCCAGGCGGGCCCAGGAATTCATTTTCCTCATTTTGGTTTATTAAAATTACTCTCATGGATCTTCCCTTTTAAATATTTTATTTTTCTTATTAATGGCAGCAATTTGTGGCGCCGTGCTCGCTGTCATTAACGCAGCACAAAGTTAACGTCATTAGCAGTTTTCCCCTTTAATTATGTGACTAGGAAACAGAGACGTCGAAAGTTTTCACGGGGAAAAAAAAAAAAAAATTGGAACGCGTCTTCTAAACGGCCTCATGTTTATTAAAACAATAACAGTAAACGAAGCGAATTGTCCCCGATATTCCGGGAAGCCGGCGTTATATAACCGCGGCGGACGCTGGATCCGCGACCCCCTCCTGCGCCGAGGGTTTAATTTGAACGGCTCTAACGATGGTATAAAGTTGAACGGGGGCCGCATTGGTCAGTTGTCTTCCTTAAGATGACCGGTAATTAAAGCTTTGCTTTTCCTCCGTGATCGGGGCGGCAGTCTTAGCCAAGCTATGACGATGGAACGATGGCTGGAGGGGAGTCTATGGGCCGGTCCGCTTAGGGTTCGTTCATTCATACAGGTGGGACCAGGCCCAGGCGCATTCCCGGGCAATGCATGTCCTCCTCCCATGCCCGTCTCCAGGACTTCTCCAGGGCTTCCCCCATCCTCTGGAACTCACTACCCCAATCTATCAAACTGTCACCTATCCTCCTCACCTTTAGGCACACCATGAAAACCCATCTCTTCAGGGAAGCCTACCCCACCCTCACCTAATTGCCAATCTCCTCCACTCCTCCTACCACTCCATCTCCCACAGCCATTTCCTCCTGTGCCACTATCCCCTCCCTCGTAGATTGTAAGCTCCCAGGATCAGGGCCCTCGAACCCCTCGTGTATCACATTGTATTGTTATTGTACTGTCTCATGTATTGTCTCCCATTATAATGTACAGCGCTCAGGGGTGGACTGACCATTTGGAAACTCGGGCACTGCCCGAGGGCCCGGGGTCAGTAGGGGGCCCCATGAGAGGCCCCTGGTACCTTTTTCATAGGCTTTTTTGAGTTTGGGCAAGGACACAGGGGCCCCATGATCCCCTATTGCCCGGGGGCCCCATGAGTTGTCAGTCCGCCCCTGACAGCGCTGAGCAAACTGTTGGTGCTTTATAAATACTGTATGATAATAATAATAATGCATGTAGGGCAGCCCATTCATTTCAATGGACTGCCCTAAGCGCGAGCAACACAGAAAGTAAGTCCCTGACTCTTCTGAAAATGGAACACGAAGAACAATTAATGGCACTGCCAATCATCTGTTAGATGGCAACGCGTTTCTGTGTGTGGTAGGAAAGTGTGCAATATTCCACACATTCTCAACTCGTGGAATCTCAGGCCGGGACCCAGTGATTGACATCCCTAACCGCCAATGGCAGAGAAATACACAGTAGCATGTCCTTGCTGGCAGGAGACAGACCTATAATAGAACTACTGCTACAGGGCGGCAGGACTACCTGGAAGGGAGGGGGGAGGGGGTATAAAGTTCTGCCTCTATGTCCTTTCCGGAGCCCAGACCTCAGAACATCAGGATGTCTGTGTAATGTATCAGCATTGCTCTATTTCTCTTCTATAACTTTCTTTCCTATAGTCATCTCTCTATACTGATAATATTTATTCATTTCAGGTACTTATATAGCGCCATCAATTTACGCTTTACATATATATTGTACATTCACACAGGGGCGGACTGACAACTCATGGGGCCCCCGGGCAATAGGGGATCATGGGGCCCCTGTGTCCTCGCCCACACCCAAAAAAGCCTATGAAAAGTACCAGGGGCATCTCATGGGGCCCCCTACTGACTCTGGGCCCTCAGGCAGTGCCCGAGTGCTCAAATGGTCAGTCTGCCCCTGCATTCACATCAGTCCCCACCCCCGAGGAGCGTACAATCTACGGTCCCTAACTCACATTCATACATACACATACTAGGGAAATTTAGACAGGTTCCAATTAACCTACCAGCATGTCTTTGGAGTGTGGGAGGAAACCGGAGTACCCGGAGGAAACCCACGCACGCACAGGGAGAACATGCAAACTCCAGGCAGATGGTGCCATGGTTGTGATTCGAACCAATGACCCTAGTCCCCAACCCTCAAGGGGCGTACAATCTAAAGTCCCTAACTCACATTCATACATACACATACTAGGGCCAAATTAGACAGGAGCCAATTAACCTACCAGCATGTCTTTGGAGTGTGGGAGGAAACCGGAGTACCCGGAGGAAACCCACGCAGGCACAGGGAGAACGTGCAAACTCCAGGCAGGTGGTGCCATGGCTGGGATTTGAACCAACGATCCTAGTACTGCCAGGCTTAAGTGCTAACCATTTAGCCGCTGTGCTGCCCATAATATAGTGTATCTTATACTGTAACATCTATAATTTTTTTGTAATATAATATCTTTTGTTTGATTCGATTAGTAACTACTTTTCTTCTGTGTAAATAAATTAGATCTTTATTTTTTGCACAGTGGTTATCCTTTGCTATTCACATTATTGGTAATAGCCGGATGAGGATTGGCTAAATTCCTGTATAGACAGAAGGTTGTTATCACTTATTACATTTATAATCTTAGATAGAACCAAGTGAATAAGTGTGATAGAAAAACCGGCAAAACAACTGGAAGGTAGTGATCCACTCCCTCATCATATCACGACTTGATTACTGCAACTCCCTCCTCACTGGCCTGCCTCGCCGCTGGCTATCCCCGCTTCAGTCCATCCTGAATACGGCTGCCAGACTCATTCACCTTTCCAACCGCTCCATCTCCGCCACCCCCTCTGCCAATCCCTCCACTGGCCTCCACTCAGTGTCCTCCACCCCCCTCTGCCAATCCCTCCACTGGCCTCCACTCAGTGTCCGTCACCCCCCTCTGCCAATCCCTCCACTGGCTTCCGATTGCCCAACGGATCAAATTCAAAATCCTAACACTGACGTACAAAGCCGTCCACCATACTGCCCCGAACTACATCACTGACCTAATATCCAAGTACCGCCCAACACGCACACTCCGCTCCTCACAAGACCTCCTTCTCTCTAGTTCCCTGGTCTCCTCCTCCCATGCCCGCCTCCAGGACTTCTCCAGGGTGTCACCCATCCTCTGGAACTCCCTGCCCCAACCCATCAGATTATCACCTACTCTCCTCTCCTTTAGGCGCACCCTGAAAACCCATCTCTTCAGGGAAGCCTACCCCACCCCCTGCTAACTTGCTGACCTCCTCCACTCTTCCTACCACTCCATCCCCCACAGCTATCTCCTCCTGTGCCACCATCCCCTCCCTCCTAGATTGTAAGCTCCAAGGAGCAGGGCCCTCGATCCCCTCATGTTTTGCATTGTATTGGTATTGTTCTGTCACATGTTCTGTCCCCCTTTGTAATGTACAGCGCTGAGCGAACTATCGGCGCTTTATAAATACTGTATAATAATAATAATAAATTCCAAAATCTATTCCATGTATTGTCATGCAAGGATCCGAATTACGGGTGATCCGAGGCGGCCACGCCAGTCCCCTTTAATGGGAGAGTCTCCAGTGCCTCTCCTATCATGGCAGCCTTGATGTGATGCAGAAAAAAGATTAATTGTGAAAAAATACCAACACAATCCATTACATTCCGTTGAGGAACCGTTCTCCAGGACAGCTAATGAAGCCTGCAATGTCTGGGGGACATCCAGTCCAGCATCTGCCGGATACATCCTGAAAGATTACCGTGAAGTCCTCCAGTCATCGCAAATATTTTTTTTTCTTTGGCAGAAGATCAGGCCAACTGTTTATTCGGATAAAGGTGTCATTGAAAATAGCTAAATGATAGATGAATACGATTCCAAAAGTGACAGTTCCTCTTTAAAATGCTACAAAACGTTTAATAAAAAGGCCGATGTGTGAATTATGCCCCATTTCTAGGTACAGGGGGCCCATAACCAGCTTGTACAGAATGGACTTCCTTGTCTGATACTGACAGGTGGGAGGTGTATGAAGGTGGTCAGGCTTTGGTCTTCTCTCACAGTGAGAAATATTAAAGCAGTATTAAACCCTCGGTGTTATTTAGTTTAACACATTGAGCACAACAAAATTAACATTCCTCGGTAACGTATTTGGTACATTCCCCGGCACTTACAACTTTCAACGTTGTTGGCTCCTGCTCTCTCAGTGCAGCTTCCCTGAACTTCTTGTATTCACAGGAAAGAGTTAACATTGGACAGCGCAGTCTCCAGACAGATTGTTAGCTTGGAGAGAGAATAGGGAGTAGGAGGTGAAGGAAGAGGTGGAAGAAGAAGAGGAGGAAGAGGAAGAGAAGGAAGAGGAGGATGAGAAAAAGAAAAGGGGGAAAAGGAAGAGGAGGTAGAGAAAGCGGAGGAAGAAGAGAAGGAGGAGGAAGAGGAAGAAAAAGAAGAGGAAGAGGAGGAAGAGAAAGAAGAGGAGGAAAAGGAAGAGGATGTAAAGAAAGAGGAAGAAGAAGAGGAGGAAAAGGAAGAGAAGGAAAAGAAAAAGAAGGAGGAAGAGAAAGAAGAGTAGGAAAAGGAATAGGAGGTAGAGAAAGAGGAGGATGAGAAAGAAGAGGAAGATAAAGAAGGGGATAAAAAGGAGGAAGAAGAGAAAGAAGAGGAGGAAGAGAAAGAGAAAGAAGAGGAGGAAAAGGAGGAGGAAGAGAAAGAAGAGGAGGTAAAGGAGGAGGAAGAGAAAGAAGAGGAGGTAAAGAAAGAGAAGGATGAGAAAGAAGAGGAGGAAAAGAAAGAGGAGGTAGAGAAAGAGGAGGATGAGAAATAAGAGGAAGATAAAGCAGAGGAGAAAAAGGAAGAGGAGGAAGAGAAAGAGAAAGAAGAGAAGGAAGAGAAAGAAGAGGATGAAAAGGAAGAGGAGGCAGAGAAAGAGGAGAATGGGAAAGAGGAGGAAGAGAAAGAAGAGGAGGAAGAGAAAGAAGAGGAGGAAAAGGAAGAGGAGGCAGAGAGAGAGGAAGAGGAGGATGAGAAAGAAGAAGAGGAAAAGGAGGAGGCAGAGAAAGAAGAGGAGGTAGAGAAAGAGGAGGATGAGAAAGAAGAGGAGGAAAAGGAAGAGGAGGTAGAGAAAGAGGAGGATGAGAAAGAAGAGGAGGAAGAGAAAGAGAAAGGAGGAGGAAGAGAAAGAAGAGGAGGTAGAGAAAGAGGAGGATGAGAAAGAAGAAGAGGAAAAGGAAGAGGAGGTAGAGAAAGATGAGGATGAGAAAGAAGAGGAAGATAAAGAAGAGGAGAGAAAGGAAGAGGAGGCAGAGAAAGAGGAGGATGAGAAAGAAGAGGAAGATAAAGAAGAGGAGAAAAAGGAAGAGGAGAAAGAGAAAGAAGAGGAGGAAGAGAAAGAAGAGGATGAAAAGGAAGAGGAGGCAGAGAGAGAGGAAGAGGAGGATGAGAAAGAAGAGGAGGAGGAAGAGAAAGAAGAGGAGGAAAAGGAAGAGGAGGTAGAGAAAGAGGAGGAGGAGAAAGAAGAGAAGGAAAAGGAAGAGCAGGTAGAGAAAGAGGAAGCGGTGGAAGAGAAAGAAGAGGAGGAAAAGGAAGAGGAGGTAGAGAAGGACTAAGAGGAAGAGAAAGAAGAGGAGGAGGAAGAGGAGGAGGAAGAGAAAGAAGATGAGGAGAATAAGTGTCTTGCCATTCTAGGCTATAGGGCTGTGTGCTTCTATTGATGCACACAGTGTAGGTAGACACAACTCTAGTCCCTGCACAAAGGGATGGCTCCATAGGGCACTGCAAGAAAAAGGAGCCACCCTGAAACAGGAAACCTGGGGCAGCAGTCATGGAACCAGCTTAAACTGGAACACAGGCAAGGTTAGAAGATAAAGAAGCTGCATACTCAGTAAGCGATTAAATCAGCTGCTATCACTTTAAGCGTTGATCAGTTTGGTGCTCACATCCAGACAGTAATAAATCTGTATTCTGTGGATATTTGTATTGATTAGGGCTTGCTCATCCAGAAAACTCATCTTTTCCAGCATCCAGACAGAAAATGCTTAAGGCTTTTCCATATTTCATCATTTTACTGCTTACATTTAATGCTGTCATTGAGGAACACAAAGCACATCGCTTCCTATCAGGTCTCCGGAAGGTGTTCTCTGAGATCCGCGTTCTATATATTCAATGGCCTGCAGCCTGCCAGTCCGGCTTCAAGGTAGAACATGGCATTGATAAATCCGTCTTGGCTGTGATTCTGTGTTACCAGCCCGGTGTTGTTTTCCAGAGGTTATTGGGGATGATGTATAAATACTAAAGAAAAGGAAGAGTATCTGCGTTGCACGCTGTAACTTGCAGTAGACTAATGGCATCTGGAAATGTATTGATGACCGTGGGCAACACTGAAACTTCAATTTATGTTAGTTTTTACTTTAAAAAAATCAGCATACTTTCAGGGGGACCTAAGTATCCCATCCATCTCCTGGAATGCCCCATCAGAGGTTACAAATGCTGTTTTCTCCTTGGCTGACTCAGAAAGGGGAATATGCCAATAGCCACTGGTCAGATCCAACGTGGTCAATTAATTTGTTTATGTGAGCCATGGGAGAGGTGTCAAACATAGCGATCTTATTCAGTTTAAGAAAAGCATTGTTTAGCAACCTGCTAGATAGGTTGCCAGGATGTTGGCTTCTCTGTGATCATTGAACCATTTGTTGATTGCTTTGGGCTACTCTAAATTTCACAGGCTGCAAGTTTGATTGCTCTCCCCTTGCTTCTAGACGTTTCTAGAACATAGTGGGTGGGAAAGTCAAATGAGCAGCCTGAATATTAATTGTGCTTCAGTCAATCCCTGGGGAGGTGTACACAGCAGGCAGCTTGGGGAGGCATATAAATAGTTTGAGCAGAGTCTTCATGTTGAAGGGATTCCACCTGAGTGGGGGGTTGCTGCCCCCCGGCCCCCCATCTCTAATCCTTCTGAAGCTAAGGATCTGGACTGGAAAACTCACTGAGAAGTACCGGAGGAAGCTGAAGGGTGCATAGTTGTCCTGTGCATTGTGAATATTAACCTCTCCCTCGATGAAGAGTATCCAGTGGATTTGGAAGGAGGCATCCAGATATCTTGTGACATTGTGAGGATGGACCTGAGCTGAAGGCCCTAGTGCTGGTGTCCTTTGGGTGAGAGTGCCAATGGTGATTCTGCCTGACACAGCCCTCACAAGGTCTCAATTGTGGCTACCTTACTTTACTTCTGGCATAAAGGCTGTTCATAAAAGCTTAGTACAGTGCAGCATATCCTCCTGTTCCTATTGCAAACTCTCCTATGGTTTGTGCACTGATACAATTGGACCAATCGCTATTGGACTCTTCTGTCATCCCCAGTACAAGCATATTTGTTTACTTCTTGATGTACCGCCTGTCATCTGGCTTTTGGAATCTAAAAAAGATGTAACATGCAGCCCAATGCCTAGGCCAGGAATTATAGCTGGCTGGTGTTTCTGCTGCCTAAAGCAGCCCCAGTTTCTTTAAGGCAAGCATGCCTACCAGTACTTGGTTGCCCTTAGGTCTTAGAACTTGATGCAATAGTTCCTGGCCAGATAGCACAGGAACTGAGTGGCTGAGGCAAGGAAGGTACCCATAGTCCCAAGGCCGGTCAGGCAGTAGAATGCAGCTGGTAGCAGAATCTTGGAACAGTCCAAGGTCAGTTCAGATAGCAAGCAAGTGTAGTGCAGCTAACAGTCCAAGGTCAAGTTCAGGCAGCAATCCAAAGAGTAATCCAGGCCAAGGTCGGCAACAAGGGAATTCAAGATAATAGCAGAGGTCAGGGTATGAAACAAAGTAGGGGGCCACAAAGCTAATGCTATCACAAGCACAGAGACACACATTAAAGATGTTTTGAATAAGGTGTCTCCTGCACTGAGGACCAATCCAGCTAGTGGGTGTGTGGCCAGACGTGTTACTCCACAGCTAATGGGAGTAGCTAGGAGTCTGAGAAGATTTGCTACCCTGCAGCTGATAGGACCACCTAGGACCTGAGAAGACTCATTATCCTGTGGCTGATGGGAACACCTAGGATCCTGAGAAGACTTGTTACCCTGTGGCTAATGGGAACTCCAAGAGCCTAAGAAGACTTGTTATCCTGTGGCTGATGGGAACTCCTAGGAGCCTGAGAAGACTTGTTATCCTGTGGCTAATAGGAACTCCTAGGAGCCTGAGAATACTTGTTATCCTGTGGCTGATGGGAACTCCTAGGAGCCTGAGAAGACTTGTTACCCTGTGGCTGATGGGAACTCCTAGGAGCCTGAGAAGACTTGTTACCCTGTGGCTGATGGGAACACCTAGGAGCCTGAGAAGACTTGTTATCCTGTGGCTGAAGGGAACATCTAGGAGCCTGAGAAGACTTGTTACCCTGTGGCTGATGGGAGCACCTAGGAGCCTGAGAAGACTTGTTACCCTGTGGCTGAAGGGAACTCCTAGGAGCCTGGGAAGACTTGTTACACTGTGGCTAATGGGAACACCTAGGAGCCCAAGAAGACTTGTTACACTGTGGCTGATGGGAACACCTAGTAGCCCAAGAAGACTTGTTACCCTGTGGCTGAAGGGAACACCTAGGAGCCTGAGAAGACTTGTTACCCTGTGGCTGAAGGGAACACCTAGGAGCCTGAGAACACCCGTTACCCTGTGGCTGATATGAACCCCTAATAGCTTGAGAAGACTCATTACCCTGTGGTTGATGGGAATACTTAGGAGCCTCATTACCTTGTTTGAATAAGGTGCACTCTCCTGCACTGAGGACCAATCCAGCTAGTGGGTGTGTGGCCAGACTTGTTACTCCACAGCTAATGGGAGTAGCTAGGAGTCTGAGAAGATTTGTTACCCTGCAGCTGATAGGACCACCTAGGACCTGAGAAAACTCATTATCCTGTGGCTGACAGGAACACCTAGGAGCCTGAGAAGACTTGTTACCCTGTGGCTGAAGGGAACACCTAGGAGCCTGAGAACACTTGTTACCCTGTGGCTGATGTAAACCCCTAATAGCTTGAGAAGACTCATTACCCTGTGGTTGATGGGAACACTTAGGAGCCTGAGAAGACTTGTTACCCTGTGGCTGAAGGGAACACCTAGGAGCCTGAGAACACTTGTTACCCTGTGGCTGATGTAAACCCCTAATAGCTTGAGAAGACTCATTACCCTGTGGTTGATGGGAACACCTAGGAGCCTGAAAACATTCTTTTACCTTTACTTGACAGGAGAAGCTGGAAGGCTGCTTAACAGTTGGGTGATAATGTCATCTTCAGCCACGTACAACACATTGGGGAAATCTAAGAAGAAATCTTTGGAAAACTGGAAAGGTTTCATTTTCACTCTTTTCTCCTGGTTGGTGTAATGCACAGCCCAATGCCTAGGTCAGGAATTATATCTGGCTGGTGTTTCGTCTGTCTATACAAGCCTCTGGTCCCTTAAGGCAAGCAAGCCTACAGGTGATTGGTTGCCCCCAGGTCTTAGAACATGGTGCCAGAGTTCCTGGCCAGATAGTACAGGGACTGAGTGTCTTAACCATGGAAGGTACCTGTAGACCTATGGCTGGTCAGCAGTATATGCTGATGATGTTTGAATTAGGTGTCTCCTGCGCTGAGGACGAATCCAGCTAGTAGGTGTGTGGCCAGACTCGTTCATCCACCTGAATTTCAGTCAGTTTTGTGTTTAGTAAAAGTTAGCATCTACAAAAACTGTAGCTGCTGATTTTTAATAAACACACTCACCTGTCCCAGGGTCCAACAATGTGCTCAACTGCACTGTCCATTCTCTCCCTCTTCTCTCCCCGTCACTGAAATCTCAACTGTGGGCACAAGGCTGTGACAGCTTGCGGCTTGACAGCCGGGTGCCCACTGCGCATGCGTGAGTCACACTGCATATCCTGAATGGACCGGCAGCCTTCTGTCCCAGATGACTGCAAAAGGAAGGAGGGGGGCAAAGTGAGCAGTAAGTTGGGGTGAGTACCTGTCAAAACCAGGTATCTGCTCTCCCCCAAAAAGTGCCAAATATGGCAGTGGAAGGGGGGAGGAGACAAGATGAACTTCCACTTTTGGGTGGAACTATGCTTTAAAGGGAGTAGCTAGAAGTCTGAAAAGACTCGTTATCCTGTGGCTGATAGGAACACCTAGAAGTCTGAGAGGATTCATTACCCAGCAGCTGATGGGAACATCTAAGAGCCTGAAAAGACTCGTTACCCTGCGGCTGATGGGAACACCTAGGAGGCTGAGAGGACTCATTACCCTGCGGCTCATAAGAACATGTAGGAGCCTGAGAAGACTTGCTACCCTGTGGCTGATGGGAACCCCTAATAGCCTAAGAAGATTCATTACCTTGTGGTTGATGGGAACACCTAGGAGTGTGTGCTAGGAGCCTGAAAAGACTCATTTACCTTTACTTGACAGGAGAAGCTGGAAGGCTGCGTAACAGTTGGGTGATAATGTCATGTTCAATCACATACAACAGACTGGGAAAATATGAGAACACCTCTCTATTACGGAGCACACGTTCTTTAGCTTCCTCTTGCTGCACTTTTGACAAACAGTCTGCTATTTCAAATTCGGAAATTTAAAGATTAAGATTGAGTGGTAAGATACTTCTGTTTTTAACACATTCACATGATATGCCTGCTTTAGTTTTCGCCACTTTTGTTTGGCTAATCTTTACTTCACCTAATTTTCTGCATAACTTCCTAGGGGACCTGCCATTTGGCTAGGAATTTACTTTCCACCGTGGGGACCAGTGCCAACACCCTATCAATAGATGAAGTGGTGCAGATCTAAGCCCCTTGACTGTAAATCTTCTGCTGAGGAAACTGATTGGATCAATGATCTTTAACAAAAGGCATCACCTTCACAATTCTATCTTGCATTTGCACAACATGTTTAATCACCGTTCAAAGACAAATGCTCACTTTCCCATGTTTCTCTAGCAATATTCAACAGCCCCCTTGGGTTCCACCCATACAGTAACTCAAAGGCAGAGGACCCTGTGGAAGATTGTGGGACCTCTTGAAAACATCAAATAGGGTGTTAGTTCCAGGCCTTTCCACCTTTATCCACCACTTCATGTAACATCTGTTTAAAATTTTGTTGAACCTTTCAAATAATCCATCTATTGAGGGTGGAGCATCGAAGTACGTAATTGTGTCACCTTAAGTCATTTGAAAAGCTCTTTAGTTACCCAAGACATAATTGGGGTACCCTGGTCTATAAGGACCTCTTTGGGAATGCCTACCTGGCTGTCATGGTCCTGTCCACGGCAGAAGTTCTGGAACATCTGGCATTTCTGCCATTACCCTGCATGGCCGCAGAAGCACACATCAGCCTCAGTTTGGTGCCAGAAAGCCTTTATAAGGAGGCTCATCACTTCCTCAAGTTGCTGGATGATCTCTAGCTCCCCGTGCCCTGTTCCTGTTTCCTGTGTTATTGTGACCTGTGATTTCCTGATACCGACTCGGCTTGCTCTTGGACCTGTCTACTCTGCTTAACCCCTGATCTGACCTCGGCTTGGCTTACGGAAACTCTCTCTCTCACTCCTCTGTGTATGACCTCGGCTATCCCATCTGACTACGCCTGCTCTGATTCCCACCTGGTACCTGACCTTGGCTTGAATCGGCTATCCAGTAAATCTCTAAATCCCGGAAGGGCTTGCATACCATGCACAGGCGCCTCCTGTCTGCAGACCTATCTCTGTACATCAGCTGTGCTTCTGGGTGGACCACCAACCAGCACTCCTACAGGCGACCTGTGCAACTTTGGGCCTGACTCCCGCTGTCACACTCTCAGGGGAATCTGGAACTTAGCCGCAAGGGAAGCCCTCTCTCCATTGGCCTTCATCACCAGGTACGTGATACTGGCTAAAAGCCTGAAACAGCTCTTTAACAATAGTTTTGCTCAAGATGGGTCAGATAATGGGTGGCATAATCTATTATAGCTAGCCCCCCTAGTGGACTTCAACAAAGACCCCACCAAATCCATAGTGATCCTCTTGAAAAAAGGACTTATATTACCCAGCATGCTCAAGTAATTGACTGTGCTGGAATATCTATGGTCACCTTAGGTTTTCTGTATGCGGTATGTATACAAGTCAATGGTAATACAAAAACAGCTTGATGCATCTTAGAACGGGGCCAGAACCCATAACCATCCAAGAAACATCTCAAATGCCATCTGAATCTACCTGAAAGTATGCCACATTTGGATGTCAACACAAATCCTTAATTATACATATGTAGCGCTACCCCCGCAAAAGCCGCTCAATTTAACTGGTTCTCTCCCATATTGTACAGACGCCGTCATTCACCCAAGCAACAGTCCATTCATTCCATCTCCAATAAATAGTCTAGGGCAGGGGTCACCAAACTTTCCAAATGACGGGCCAGTGTACTGTCCTTCAGACTTTAAGGGGGCTGGATTGTGGCCAACAGGGGTAGAAAAAGTCTCAATATCAGTGGTGTTGTGTTCAGTTCCAATAGACCTGTGGTCAGTAGGAGGAGGAGTAGTGCCCCATCATTGCTATCACTGAAAGGAATATTGACCCATGATTTATGTTAGTGGATGGACTAGGGCCCCATCATTGATATTAGTGGGAAGGATAGTGTCCCATTGCTGGTGTCAGTTGGGGGAATTATGCCCCACTTTTGGTGCCAGTGTTAGTAATAGTGCCCCAAGGGCTGGATAAAGGCTAGCAAAGGGCCGCATCTGACCCTCAGACCGCAGGTTGGAGACCACTGTTCTAGGGGATGTCTTTTTTGTGACTTAATGCTTGCAAACGTAAACTGGGGAAGGAGGGGAAGGAATTTTGGCATGGGATACTCCAAAATGCTTAGTACTAAATAGTGATCAGAGGACAGTCTTTCTGGTAGCAGTAGGAGTAGTAGCTAATAGTGAACAGTCCAAGAGTTCGCACCTGACAACCATGGGGCAAATCTTTGAGCATCTGGTTACCCTGTGTAGCTCTACCCTCGTGAGGACGGCTGTGTTGTGAGTACCCCTAAGCTCTGAACAGCCAGGCAACAGATATTTTTCCATACACACAGGCTTGCATCCAAGAGACAGTAACCAGTCCATGGGCTTGGTTTTGTTATTTTATTAGGGAAAATAAACTCGGATAGGTGAATAGGGATTATGGGATACCCAGTTTGGCTTGAATCAATGAAGGGGGTGACAACTTCCTTTAAATGTACAGAGACAGATCCTGGACTGTTCTTTTCCGTGAAAGCCGCCAGTCTTTGCAGATCAGTAGCAACAGCCTTTTATGGACAGGGAACTAACAGCCCCTCCAGAAATCAACTTAGGTTCTTGTAACTACATACAGAGATATCTTCTCTTCCCTGTAGAGCCGCTTCCATCGCTTCAGCCTGCTGAAACGATCAGTCCTCCTGACTTCTAGGAAGATCTCCTGGGTCACATATAAAGGATTGAGCCCAGCGCTGTTCTTTGAAAGCTTGCTACATGTGGTAGTCTTTCCCCTTGTGGATCCAAGGGAGTGCTGATGTACTCACTCTGTCCTCTTTGCTCCCACAGCTCCAGGTCTTGATCCCATTCACATCTCTCTGCTGAATGTATCCTCCTGAACCAGCCTGAGCCCAGCCTGGAGGCCAGCCCTCCCTAGGCCTAGGGGACTCCTCACAGGCCACCGACAGTCTCCTCAGCACTCCATCTTCGACCCAACTCCTCTGTCAGCCTGACTCTTCCATATTTATGAGCCAGTACACTACCAGGGCCTCCAAACCTGGGATTGGCTGGACTCCCATAATAATGCAGATTTGGTCTCCAACCCTTCCTGCTTACTGACTTCTGAAAGGTTCTACAGTCCTCCAAAGTCAGGAGGAGGCAATAGAGCCACAACCTGTTAAGTCATCCAGCTGACCTGCAATAACCCAACCTCAATCACAGACTCACACAGTTAGCATGAGTTATACACAGTGCTTTTACCTGCAACACACTACACCAGAGGCGGACTGACACGTCATGGGGCCCCCGGGCAATAGGGGATCGTGGAGCCCCTGTGTTCTCACCCACACTTAAACCACACCCAAAAAAGCCTATGAAATGTACCAGGGGCATCTCATGGGGCCCCCTACTGACCCCGGGCCCTCGGGCAGTGCCCGAGTTCCCAAATGGTCAGTCCGCCCCTGCTATTCTAGTAGCACACTAAAGGGCCAACACGTGCCTGTCAGTACCCAGTGCTGCATCTAACCACTATTTTAGGAATCAGCTTAAGGTCACTACTCACAAGTCCCCAGGACAACTGCCTCCTCCAGACACAAAGCAGTGAGTGAGATGGCGCCTCTTAGGACCCCCTTTGTGGTGCAGTTCTGCAGTCAGCTCCATCTGAACCTTTAGATCCTATCACCTCTGAAACCTTCTTGAGCAATTGTTCAATCCAAGGGCTGTCTGACAGCACTGGAACCTTAATGGGGCGGAGGTACCCTGCTCTCCAGTGTCTCAGACTATTTTTCTGCACTCTGGCCCCCTTCTGGAAACTTCCCCTCCAAGGAATGGCCAGAACCCTATAAATACTCAGGTTTGTCTATTTTGAATCTTCCACCCTATGCTTTGGAATCGTCTTCCAGAGGCAAGGGGAAACCAACAATCTCCCAGGCTGTGAAACCCTGGATAGGCCAGACTAAAAAATTAGTGCTCCCTTGATTACAGAAGGAGCCGAAGCTAAATGTGCAACCTACGCTAGGAGGGTGCTACACATACTTTGTCAAGGGAGGCATCCTGGGAGTTGGTGCCCCTTACTGCTGGTCGTAGGTAGCATTTCTTCTGATAACATTATGTTTCTAATGTGTACGGTAAAAGACATTGTTACCGCGAAGCAACATTACTTTACATTGTTACAGTAACATCTCACCAATAAAACAATTGTTCATCAAATGTAAACCGGGTGGTAGGATCTTCTGCATGGACAAGGAGACAATTTGTCTTTATAGCTCAGTTAGGAAGATGGTTCTGAACGATTTTCAGTCATTTTTTTCTGCAAAAAGGCCATCAGTTGTGCCAAGTCGGGAAACACACGGCTTCGTCAGCAGTAATTTGTGCCGCAGTAAACGATTTTTGATTCCCATTTATAGGGACGACTTTCTGAATGGTCAAGAAGAGTTAAAAAATACCTAAAGCGGAGTTCCACCCAAAAGGGGAAGTTCCACTTTAAAGAATGGCCCACCGCTTCCCATTAAGGATTGGCACCTACAGGGAGCGAGGGGGGGAACGGGTACCCGAATTTGACAGGTACCAGCTCCCACTTCTACCCTCCCTCCCCGAAGTCTTGTGGGACACGTGACACGTGACTATATCATTCAGTGTTACTAAACGCCGGACCCCGCATTCACTATATCATCTCTCCCTGTACCCCGCATTCACTATATCATCTCTCCCCGGACCCCGCATTCACTATATCCACTCTCCCCGGACCCCGCACTCACTATATCCGCTCTCCCCGGACCCCGCACTCACTATATCCGCTCTCCCCGGACCCCGCATTCACTATATCCACTCTCCCCGGACCCCGCATTCACTATATCCACTCTCCCCGGACCCCGCATTCACTATATCATCTCTCCCCGTACCCCGCATTCACTATATCCACTCTCCCCGGACCCCGCACTCACTATATCCACTCTCCCCGGACCCCGCATTCACTATATCAACTCTCCCCTGACCCTGCATTCACTATATCCGCTCTCCCCGGACCCCGCATTCACTATATCCGCTCTCCCCGGTCCCCGCATTCACTATATCCGCTCTCCCCGGACCCCGCATTCACTATATCCGCTCTCCCCGGACCCCGCATTCACTATATCCGCTCTCCCCGGACCCCGCATTCACTATATCCGCTCTCCCCGGACCCCGCATTCACTATATCCGCTCTCCCCGGACCCCGCATTCACTATATCCGCTCTCCCCGGACCCCGCATTCACTATATCCGCTCTCCCCGGACCCCGCATTCACTATATCCGCTCTCCCCGGACCCCGCATTCACTATATCCGCTCTCCCCAGACCCCGAATTCACTATATCCGCTCTCCCCAGACCCCGCATTCACTATATCCGCTCTCCCCAGACCCCGCATTCACTATATCTGCTCTCCCCAGACCCCGCATTCACTATATCCGCTCTCCCTGGACTCCGCATTCACTATATCCGCTCTCCCCGGACCCCACATTCACTATATCCGCTCTCCCCAGACCCCGCATTCACTATATCCACTCTACCCGGCTCCCGCATTCACTCATCAGCAGTATATAGCAGTCTTGTGACTTCTATCAGTGTCCAGCAGAGCACTGGTTAATCTTGTAGGAGGAGTTTCCATTCCGTTCTGACTGTCCTATAAGGCTGCATTACCCCTGTCCCTCTGTCTGGACAGAACTGATTGGCCCTGTGTTGATCATATGCACCTTCCCCCACCCCCCCCAATAAAAAAAAACCTTACTAGCAATACACACTAAACTGAGCATTTGCAAAGTGACTCCTAGAGCTCTGTGCTATCAGCAGATGGATTGGGGACAGTAGAGGAAGGGGAGAATCAGAGAAGACAGGATTAAACAGCATTTTTACACAACATGGCAGAATACTATGACATCCATGAATTGGTGCCAGGAAAGAATAATTACGGAAAGTATTTGATATAATTTTCTGTTTTCCTGGCACCAACAGGGAAGTAAACTACCACCTCTGTGCTGCCACAAATTAGTGCCAGGAAAGGAAAATTATGGTAAGTTTTTGATACAATTTTCTGTCTTCCTGGTGCCAACATGGCAGCATACTACCACATCCATGAACTGGAGCCACGAAAAGAAAATTACGGTAGGTATTTGATACAATTGCCCATTTTCCTAACACCATCTTGGTGGCACACTACTACATGTATGCTGCCATGAATCGGGAACCAACAGGGAAGTAAACAGAGAAGTAAAATACCACCTCTGTGCTGCCACCAATTAGTGCCAGGAAAGGAAAATTATGGTAAATTTGTGATAAAAGTTTCTGTCTTCCTGGTGCCAACATGGCAGCATACAACCACATCTATAAATTGGAGCCAGGAAAGGATAATTATGGTAGGTATTTGATACAATTTTCTGTTCCCTGGCGCTAACAGGGCAGCTTACTACCACACGTATGTTGCCATGAATTTGTGTCTAGAAAGAAAAATTACAGTAAGTATTTGATACAATTGCCAATTTTCCTAGCACCAACATGGCGGCACACTACTACATGTATGCTGCAATGAATCGGGAACCAACAGGTAGGTAAAATACTACCTCTGTGCTGCCACCAATTAGTGCCAGGAAAGGAAACTTATGGTAAGTTTGTGATATAATTTTCTGTCTTCCTGGTCCCAACATGGCAGCATACTACCACATCCATGAATACTACCACATCCATGTTCCTTGTGCAAACAGGGCAGCATA
This sequence comes from Staurois parvus, assembly GCF_062004578.1. Classification (NCBI taxonomy): domain Eukaryota; kingdom Metazoa; phylum Chordata; class Amphibia; order Anura; family Ranidae; genus Staurois; species Staurois parvus. The sequence continues at coordinate 101,927 of NW_028320177.1, forward strand.
CTACCACATGTATGCTGCCATGTATTTGTGTCCAGAAAGAAAAATTACAGTAAGTATTTGATACAATTGCCCATTTTCCTAACACCAACATGGTGGCACAGTACTACATGTATGCTACAATGAATCGGGAACCAACAGGGAAGTAAACAGAGAAGTAAAATACCACCTCTGTGCTGCCACCAATTAGTGCCAGGAAAGGAAAATTATGGTAAATTTGTGATACAATTTTCTGTCTTCCTGGTGCCAACATGGCAGCATACTTCCACATCCATAAATTGGAGCCAGGAAAGGATAATTACGGTAGGTATTTGATACGATTGCCCATTTTCCTAGCACCAACATGGCGGCACACAACTACATGTATGCTGCCACGAATCGTCACCAAGGAAAATTATGGCAAGTATATGATACAATTTTCCATGTGTGTTTTTTTCGGGTGGGTGGGAGAAGTAATGCAAACTTATATCACTAAAGGCCCTTCTATGTAATTTTTTTTTTTTTCTGTATGCCTTGAAAATTGATTTAGGTTAAATTAACTCTTCTCGGTCACACGGAATAACTACATTTCTAATGTGTTTAGATGGAGGCACGGAGCGGTGTTCTGTATCCACGCAGAAAGATTTGTTGTCACTTGTTGTGATTAAAACCCTGGTAAGACGCTGTGCCAGCAGCACAGATCCCGGCCCCACTTGCCTGCAACTCTCCAATTAATTTAGTTCAATCAACTTATGGCAGCCCTAATTTACCAAGCAATAAAGCGACAGCTTTACATCAAAGAGCTAAAACAGATGAAAAGGAAAATAGTTTGGGCATGGAAAGTAAATGGGGAGAAGTGGTAAGTGTTGCCAGCTGGTTAACTATTTCCATTGCTCAGGCCACGTTTTTCTATAGAGGCAGGTGTGTGCCTAAGATAGCAGTCCTGGCGTGTCCATGTGCGTGTGTGCTTGTGTTTGCGTGTGTGTGTGGTGGAGGGGGGGGGGGGGGATAGGGCAGGTGATGGTAGGGTCAGATTTAGACCTCCGGGGGCCCGGGACACTTCAGGTTCGTGGTGCCCCCCATACACTCAGTTGGTTTACATTCTCAATGACATTCTGAGGTCATGCATGCACACAGGGGTGTATTTTGGTTTTGTGCTGCCCTGGGCAAGACTAAAACCTGGTGCCCCCCCCCCCCACCATCAAAAGGTGTCGTACCCCTTCGTGTTTAAGATTCACCCCTTCAGGACAAGACAGAAGGGGGGCAGCAGGACAGGTGGGGGGGCAGAGTGACGGGGGTCATAGGACAGTAGGGGGCAGTGGGACTGGTAGGGGGCAGCGGGACAAGAGGGGGGCAAGGAGACAGGAGGGGGCACCGAGACAGGTGGGGGGCATCAGGACAGGAGGGGGGCAGCAGAACAGATGAGGAGCAGTGGGAAAGGAGGGGGCAGCATGATGGGGGGGGCAGGGTGACGGGTGGGGGGCAGCAGGACAGGTAGGGGGGGGCAGAGTGATGGGGTGCCATAGGACAGGAGGGGGCAGCGGACTGGTAGGGGTCAGCGGGACAAGAGGGGGGCAAGGAGACAGGAGGGGGCACTGAGACAGGTGGGGGGCATCAGGACAGGAGGGGGGCATCAGAACAGATGAGGAGCAGTGGGGAAAGGAGGGGGCAGCATGATGGGGGGGCAGCGTGACGGGTGGGGGGCAGCAGGACAGGTAGGGGGGGGCAGAGTGATGGGGTGCCATAGGACAGGAGGGGGCAGCGGACTGGTAGGGGTCAGCGGGACAATAGGGGGGCAAGGAGACAGGAGGGGGAACTGAGACAGGTGGGGGGCGTCAGGACAGGAGGGGGGCAGCAGAACATATGAGGAGCAGTGGGAAAGCAGAGGGGCAGCATCATGGGGGGGCAGCGTGATGGGTGAGGGCAGCAGGACAGGTGGGAGGGGAAGAGTGACGTCCCAAAATACATTTATTAAAATACAGTCATTTTATATTATTATATATATATATTTTTATTTTACGTAATTTGTTTTATTTTGCTTTATATTATTTTTGTATGGGGGTGGGACCCTTCTGTCAGCGGAGTCAGGACAATTATTCCTTTTGCCGAATTATAAATCTGGCAATGGGTGATGGTGCTGCTGTTCCATTACTATGCTTCTTGCACATGGTACCAAGTGCCATTATTAGGGTTTTTGCACATGGTACTTATAACACTGTTCAACAAATTTTTATTTTTTGCCAGTTTTGGAAACAAAAGGATCCATTTCTTAATGAATTTCACATTCTGAGTTCAAATATAACAATGAAATTTGTCAATTGGCTCTAGTTTTTCTGTAAACGGAAAGTTTTCTACTATAGGCGTAATGACTACATAATGCACAATAATTATATAGATAGATGTCTTTCCACAAATATAAAGCAAGTGATATGACTACATAACAAAGCCTAAATGGCATAATATATTGCATAGGATTACCAAGAAAAATTATAGCCATAAGCTAAGTTGAATCATTTTAATACTTAGGATTCTCACTAGTTTTGTCTTCAGTTTGTGTCGGTTTTGCTTCTCTTGGCTTTTCTCTTGTATTCGAGGAAAGGGCTATCTCTTACAACTGCACGTGACTACACGCTTCAGGTTCTTCCTCACTTGACTCAACCACGAAGGATTCTTTAGGAATTGGTAGCCCCTCTCCATGAGGAACTGGACGTATTGCCGATGGAATATTTGGATAGTGCACAGATAACTTTTTCTTCTTATTTAGCCCTTTTACAATTGGAGGCACCATACAAAAGTAACAATTACTAACATGATCTGTTGGCTCTCTCCAAATCATTGGCACAGCGAAAGGCATAGATGCCTTTTTTCCATTCAACCATTGCTCCAGTGCCGTCCCACAAGAATTGCAGCATATATGTGGTGCCCAGCTCTTGTCCTGGTCTCCTATCTTGCAGCCAAAATACAAGTTGTAGGCTTTCTTAATCATTCCTGTTATCCTCCTTTTTTGTGAGATAAAACTTATTTCACCGCAGATATAGCAGAAATTATCTGCTTTATTCACACAAGTTCGAGGCATTACTGAGTAGCCTATATAAGCATAAAACGAAATGTAAAGACGAACTACAATCAGCTACAGATACTGCAGCTTTTATGCAGTGAAGTGATGCAATTAAAGGCTAATATTGCATCATCTCAGTATACAGGACATTTTCTATTGGTCACCAGTATCAATTGCGCAATATGCAGCTGAAGTTTGCATCATAATTTTGAATGGCTTACGTTATTAGATGGGTGAATATATCATGGAAACTAGAGCCAATCAACATTTTTTAGGGTCATTTTCGTTTTCAGCACCCCAAAATTATGTAAGATTAGCTAATTTTATGCCCAAAACTTTTTACCTGTTGAACAGTGTAATACTTATGTATGATCGTCAGTTCAGGAACAGAGAGTTCCTATGTAAAAATACAACAAGGGGCTGTATAGTAAATGCATGCG